>NC_041397.2:77532627-77537627 GCF_900747795.2 Erpetoichthys calabaricus | reverse complement strand
CAACGAAAAGCCACGGTAGCAAATTATAGAAGAAGATTTTACTGTTTAATAATTTATATTTATATGAAATGTGCTTCTTATATATTACTTCATATTCTCATATGATAATGATGTTAATGTTGTTTATATTGATTTCTATGTTATTGTAAGTGCATCTATGTGTGTATATGTATGTATTTATGTATGTATGTGTATATATATATATATGTATATATATAAAAAATATATATATAAAAAATATATGTGTATATGTATATATAATATATCTGTATATGTGTGTATATGTGTGTGTATATGTGTATATGTATATATATATGACAGCAAAACTCATAACAATGACAACACAATTACATTGACAATCATGTTACGTTATTTTTAAAATGTTTCCTTTACTTTTTCATAACCTCTTTAACACACTACTTCTCCGCTGCGAAGCGCGGGTATTTTGCTAGTTATATATATATATATATGTGTGTATATATATTATATATATATGTGTATATATATACAGTGATCCCTCGCTATATCGCGCTTCGCCTTTCGCGGCTTCACTCCATCGCGGATTTTATATGTAAGCATATTTAAATATATATCGCGGATTTTTTGCTGGTTCGCGGATTTCTGCGGACAATGGGTCTTTTAATTTCTGGTACATGCTTCCTCAGTTGGTTTGCCCAGTTGATTTCATACAAGGGACGCTATTGGCAGATGGCTGAGAAGCTACCCAACTTACTTTCTCTCTCTCTCTCTCTTGCGCTGACGTAGGGGGGTGTGAGCAGGGGGGCTGTGTGCAGCTGCTTCCTGAAGGACGTGCTGCACGGAGCTTCGCATACTTAAAAGCTCAAAGGGCACGTATTGATTTTTTATCTCTCTCTCTATCTCTCTCTAACTCTCTCTGCTCCTGACGGAGGGGGTGTGAGCTGCCGCCTTCAACAGCTTTGTACCGGCGGTGCTTCGCATACTTAAAAGCCAAAAAGCCCTATTGATTTTTTTTTTGACTGCTTGCTTTGCACTCCTTTGAAAAGGAAGATATGTTTGCATTCTTTTAATTGTGAGACAGAACTGTCATCTCTGTCTTGTCATGGAGCACAGTTTAAACTTTTGAAAAAGAGACAAATGTTTGTTTGCAGTGTTTGAATAACGTTCCTGTCTCTCTACAACCTCCTGTGTTTCTGCGCAAATCTGTGACCCAAGCATGACAATATAAAAATAACCATATAAACATATGGTTTCTACTTCGCGGATTTTCCTATTTCGCGGGTGGCTCTGGAACGCAACCCCCGCGATGGAGGAGGGATTACTGTATTATATACATATGTGTATATATATATTATATGTATATGTGTATATATATATTACTAGCAAAATACCCGCGCTTCGCAGCGGAGAAGTAGTGTGTTAAAGCGGTTATGAAAAAAAAGGAAACATTTTAAAAATAACGTAACATGATTGTCAATGTAATTGTGTTGTCATTGTTATAAGTGTTGCTGTCTTTTATATATATATATATATATATATATATATATATATATATATATATATATATTATATATATAATATACACATACACATAAACATTTATATACATATACATATATATACATATCTACATATACACATATCTACATATATATACACACATACATAAACACACACATAAGACTTATTGACTGAAACGGGCTTTCACAAAAAAAGTTAGGGCTTTGCTACAGGATACACCCTCCACAAGTTAACCAAGTAAAAATAAAATATATATTTCTGTTTTATTTAAACCTTTTAAGTTCGTATGCATAGCCCCATTTGGCTGTTTAATTTTTTTTTTCTTTCTTCAGTAATATTTAATCTCCTTAAAGAAAAAGAACATATCCATTTTACTTTTTTTGTATCTCTTTAGTAATATTTTACTGTAAAAGGATAACCAGTATTTAAACCTTTTAGGTTACTTTATACATTTATTTTACACAATGTTGAAAAATTAATAAGAAAGCTACATATTTTGGCAGCTGCTGCTTTCATTTTCAATGAAATGAAAAAAGCTCTCCAAGAGAAAACGTCAATGAAGAAGAAACAGTTTGCACTATCTAAAAATCAGAAACCCTCATTTATAAAAGTTTGCTGCAGATGACTTAACTGAAAATAAATGAATAGTTCCTATGTGTATAATACATATTTATCTATTTTACTTATGCCTTTATTCCACCAACTTACAACATCTGAGGTACAATTTGTTACATTACTTTTGTTTTTTGCAGCACAGGCAGGTGAAGTGACTTCCTCAGGGTCACACAGTGGTGTCAGTACCACGATTTGAACTGACGGGTGTTGGAGTCACGTGATCATCTCCCCTCCCATTCACCTCATTTCATTCACTTCATTTCGCTCCGAGCTGAGCTCCACAGCTGGCGCGGTCTTGCTGTTCTTGATTTGCTTTTCACATGGCCAAGTATACGTTGCATGCTCAAGAGTAAGCTCAGCGCACAACTTGGTCATATTACAACCGGAGGGGCGAACTGACAACATGGTATACAAAGAGATCCTTAACAAATAATTATTGGTATAATTTCCCTCAGTTTATTATTTAAAATTGTAAAGCAGTACTTCGCCGCTGCGAAGCGCGGGTATTTTGCTCTATATATATGTGTGTGAATGTATGTATGTATATATGTATGTCTATATTTATATCTATCTATCTATCTATATATATGTATATATATATATATATATATATGTAGATATGTAAATTTGTATATGTGTATATATATATATATATATATATATATATATATATATATATATATGTGTATATGTAGATATGTATATAAGTATATATGTTTATGTATATATATGTTTACATAACCTAGAATATATATATATATATATATATATATATACTGTATATATACATATCTACTTATTGGCTCCTGTATTTAGGATATGGCAGGTTGGATAATGGACGGATGGACATTTGTATGCATAGCCCCATTTGCCCGTTTTCGTTTTTTTTCTTTCTTCAGTAATATTTCAGCAAACCCGGAGCTTGTCAGTTCAAATCGTGGTACTGACACCACTGTGTGACCCTGAGGAAGTCACTTCACCTGCCTGTGCTGCAAAAAACAAAAGTAATGTAACAAATTGTACCTCAGATGTTGTAAGTTGGTGGAATAAAGGCATAAGTAAAATAGATAAATATGTATTATACATATAGGAACTATTCATTTATTTTCAGTTAAGTCATCTGCAGCAAACTTTTATAAATGAGGGTTTCTGATTTTTAGATAGTGCAAACTGTTTCTTCTTCATTGACGTTTTCTCTTGGAGAGCTTTTTTCATTTCATTGAAAATGAAAGCAGCAGCTGCCAAAATATGTAGCTTTCTTATTAATTTTTCAACATTGTGTAAAATAAATGTATAAAGTAACATAAAAGGTTTAAATACTGGTTATTCTTTTACACTAAAATATTACTACAGAGATACAAAAAAAGTAAAATGGATATGTTCTTTTTCTTTAAGGAGATTAAATATTACTGAAGAAAGAAAAAAAAATTAAACAGCCAAATGGGGCTATGCATACAAACTTAAAAGGTTTAAATAAAACAGAAATATATATTTTATTTTTACTTGGTTAACTTGTGGAGGGTGTATCCTGTAGCAAAGCCCTAACTTTTTTCGTGAAAGCCCGTTTCAGTCAATAAGTCTTATGTGTGTGTTTATGTATGTGTGTATATATATGTAGATATGTGTATATGTAGATATGTATATATATGTATATGTATATAAATGTTTATGTGTGTGTGTATATTATATATATAATATATATATATATATATATATATATATATATATATATATATATATATATATATATAAAAGACAGCAACACTTATAACAATGACAACACAATTACATTGACAATCATGTTACGTTATTTTTAAAATGTTTCCTTTTTTTTCATAACCTCTTTAACACACTACTTCTCCGCTGCGAAGCGCGGGTATTTTGCTAGTATATATATATATATATATATATATATATATATACATATACACACATACATGCAGTTTCAATAACATAGAAATCAATATAAATATTAACATCATTATCATATGAGAATATGAAGTAATATATAAGAAGCACATTTCATATAAATATAAATTATTAAACAGTAAAATCTTCTTCTGTAATTTGCTACCGTGGCAATTTGTGTGTCTGTCCAGGATTTTAAATCACCTTTAGCTCGCAAACCGTTTCACCTATTGACTTGAAATCTGGTACACATCTAGTACGTCACGTCTACTATCCGCTTTATGGGTGATGATTGTATTACTCTTTTTATCTTTATTTTATTTTATTGTAGAATCAACTCCTATCTGCGCACAGCAGGGCAGCCGTGGGCGGATGCGTATGGTGTATTCACTCCATGTTATCGTGCATTGCGCTGTCACTGGTATTTTGATAAAAGAATTTGAACAACATATAAGAAGCGTATAAATTATTAAACAGTAAAACATTAACATTTAAGAAGTAAAGTTACATTAAGTACTCATGCAGTGCCTTCGGGTATACCTCATTTTCTGTTTGCCCATTACATGCTTAAATGTATACATTTTTTGGTATACCTACCCGAGAACACGCGACATATAACTGAGCGTGGGAGAAGCATGGATTTTAAACACGCATTGAGTTCATCTGCTGGTCTCCCTCGTGGAATAACTGGTAATGTTTGACTAAAATCTACAGCGAGTAAAACGACATTACCTCCTATTTTTTTTTTTTACGATCTCTGAGATCTTGCTTTTTTCGGTTCAAGGCTTCATAAGCTCTTTTATGTTCTATGGTGTACTTATCCCAAACCATCATCTTTGAATGTTGCAAGACTTTTGCCTTGTATGTAGATCGGGGTAATTACATTCATTGCATTCCTAGTCTGAATCACAATCTGATTGTATGGGTGGTTACCTGGTAATGTAGGGTTGACACCCGTCCTTTAAAATACGGAATCG
>NC_041397.2:76330127-76490127 GCF_900747795.2 Erpetoichthys calabaricus | reverse complement strand
CCCATAGGATTGTATGTAAATACAATGAATCCGTTCCAGACCATACGAACTGTATGTAAATATATTTTTTTAAAGATTTTTAAGCACAAATATAGTTAATTACACCATAGAATGCACAGTGTAATAGTAAACTAATGTAAAAACATTGAATAATACTGACACAAACACCCAGGCTCCCTGCTCAGCAGCATGCGCAGGCTCGCTCTCTCTCAGCAGCACGTGAGCCGTCTCTCTCTCTCTCTCTCTCGCTCTCTCTCTGCAGCACATGAGCCCCCCCGCTCTCTGTAACATTGCAGCAGTTTGTGCTATAGCCTTACAATCCAATCGCTGTATAAACACTTTTTTTTAAATGAGTTTTAAGCACAGGGAAAAAATGAACATTTGAAAAAAGAGAAAAGTAACATTGCAACACTTTCTTCTCACCACTCTTCACTTGCTTAGAAGCCATGGTTAACTGCAAAAGCACACAAAATACTGTAGAGCACAAAGAGTTAACAGGTAAAGCAGGCACGTCTGACTGAGAACAATGAACAGGGAGTGCTTAAATATAGTAATCTGCGCGTACGAACCGGAAGGGAAATGAAATACAGTAATCCCTCGCTATATCACGCTTCGCCTTTCGCGGCTTCACTCTATCGCGGATTTTATATGTAAGCATATTTAAATACATATCGCGGATTTTTTGCTGGTTCGCGGATTTCTGCGGACAATGGGTCTTTTAATTTCTGGTACACGCTTCCTCAGTTGGTTTGCCCAGTTGATTTCATACAAGGGACGCTATTGGCAGATGGCTGAGAAGCTACCCAACTTACTTTTCTCTCACTCTTGCACTGACTTTCTCTGATCCTGACGTAGGGGGATTGAGCAGGGGGGCTGTTCGCACACCTAGACAATACAGACGCTCGTCTAAAAATGCTGAAAGATTATCTTCACGTTACTACCTTCTGTGCAGCTGCTTCGTGAAGCAACATGCTGCACGGTGCTTCGCTCTCTTAAAAGCTCGAAGGGCACGTATTGATTTTTAATTGTTTGTTTTTATCTGTCTCTCTCTCGGCGGCACGGTGGCGCAGTGGGTAGCGCTGCTGCCTCGCAGTTGGGAGATCTGGGGACCTGGGTTCGATTCCCGGGTCCTCCCTGCGTGGAGTTTGCATGTTCTCCCCGTGTCTGCGTGGGTTTCCTCCGGGCGCTCCGGTTTCCTCCCACAGTCCGAAGACATGCAGGTTAGGTGGATTGGTGATTCTAAATTGGCCCTAGTGTGTGCTTGGTGTGTGGGTGTGTTTGTGTGTGTCCTGCGGTGGGTTGGCACCCTGCCCGGGATTGTTTCCTGCCTTGTGCCCTGTGTTGGCTGGGATTGGCTCCAGCAGACCCCCGTGACCCTGTGTTCGGATTCAGCGGGCTGGGAAATGGATGGATGGATGTCTCTCTCTCTCTCTCTCTCTGCTCCTGACGGAGGGGGTGTGAGCTGCTGCCTTCATTGTAACTGCTTTGTGCTGCTGTGCTTCGCATACTTAAAAGCCAAACAGCCCTATTGATTTGTTTGCTTTCCTCTGTCTTTATGACAGTCTCTGCTCCTGCCACGCACTCCTTTGAAGAGGAAGATATGTTTGCATTCTTTTAATTGTGAGACGGAACTGTCATCTCTGTCTTGTCATGGAGCACAGTTTAAACTTTTGAAAAAGAGACAAATGTTTGTTTGCAGTGTTTGAATAACGTTCCTGTCTCTCTACATCCTCCTGTGTTTCTGCGCAAATCTGTGACCCAAGCATGACAATATAAAAATAACCATATAAACATATGGTTTCTACTTCGCGGGGGGGTCTGGAACGCAACCCCTGCGATGGACTAGGGATTACTGTAGAGCACAAAGTCTTCACAGCGAAAGCACGCATGCACGTCTGACCGAGAACAATGCAACACGTGCGGAAATCATCGGCGCGCACAAACTGAAAGGGAAACTGGCTTGTTCGTATACCGAGTGTGTGGTCATGAACTGAGGCAAAAGTTTAGCGAACTTTTTGGTCGTAAACCGAGTTGTATGTGTACCGAGACGTTCGTGAACCAAGATTCCACTGTATATAGATATATATATATATATATATATATATATATATATATATATATATATATATACTGTATATATATATATATATATAGATATATATATATATATATATATATATATATACTAGCAAAATACCCGCGCTTCGCAGCGGAGAAGTAGTGTGTTAAAGAGGTTATGTAAACATATATATACATATACATATATATACAGTACATATCTACATACACACATATATACATACATATACACATCCACATATACATTGTGACAGATTAAGGTCTCCGTGACCCCTTGAACCCTCAGATCAGACGTCAGACACCAGATAAAAGTCCAATTATTATTTATTATATAATAATAATGTGCACCAAGCACCCTCCTCTCCACAATACTCAATAATAATAACAATACACACTAATCCTCCACACTCACAGACACTTTGCCACCCTTCCTCCCAGCTCAGCTCAGTGTCTGGGAATTCCCATCGTCCTTTTATACACCCTGACCCGGAGGTGTTCCTGTCCAATCCATCCACAGTTCCTTATCCCTTCCGGGTCAGAGTAAACAGTCCTTTTCTTCAACCCGGGAGCACATCGTATCTTCCTGTCACGTGACCATGACGTACTCCCGGGTTATAGGGCACATAAGAGCCTCCGAGTCCTCCTACAGTGACTCCTGGTGACCCCCAAGGTATCCAGCAGGGCTGCGTATAAAAACTACATAGTCCATGAGGCCCTGCTGGAACTCGGGGGACGTTCACGCTGTTGGGAGAGCTCCTCCTGGCGGCCTGGGGGTGGGAACCGGAATCGAAAGCCGGCAATCCACCACAACATATATATACAAATACAAATTTACACATCTACATATATATATATATACATATGTACATATATATACACATATATATACATATGCACATATATACAGTGCTCAGCATAAATGAGTACACCCCCTTTAAAAAGTATGAATTTAATCAGTAGCTCAATGAACAAAAGAACAATGTCCAAAATTTTCACAAGGCTGAGTTTTATTAAACACTTGTTAAACTCCATAACATGAAATGAACGTTAATAATATAACTTAGATCACAAAATCTTCAGTTTCACTCAAATTGGTTGAAGCAAAAATGAATACACCCCGCAACAAAAACTACTACATCCAGTATTTTGTATGACCACCGTGATTCTTAAGGACATCACCAAGTCTTCTAGGCATGGAATGAACAAGTTGGCGACATATTGCAACATCTATCTTTTTCCATTCTTCAAGAATAACCTCTTTTAGAGCCTGGATGCTGGATGGAGAGTGATGCTCAACTTGTCGCTTCAGAATTCCCCACAGGTGTTCAGATCAGGAGACATACTTGGCCATTCAATCATCTTCACCCTGTTCTTCTTCAGAAATGCAACAGTAGCTTTAGATGTGTGTTTTGGATCATTGTCGTGTTGGAAAAGTGCACGACGACCAAGTGCACGGAGTGATGGCAGCATCTTCTCCTTCAGTATAGAGCAGTACATTGTTGAGTTCATGATACCATCAATGAAATGCAGCTCCCCAACACCAGCAGCACTCATGCAGCCCCACATAAGGACACTGCCACCACCATGTTTCACTGTAGGCACCATGCATTTTTCTTTGAAATCCTCACCTTTACGACGCCATACAGTTTTGAAACCATTAGTTCCAAAAACAGTGATCTTTGTCTCATCACTCCAGAGTATAGAGTCCCAGTAGTCTTCATCTTTTTCAGCATGGGCCTTAGCAAATTCTAGGCGTGCTTTTTTGTGCATGGGCTTTAGGAGAGGCTTCCTTCGTGGACGATACCCATGCATGCCATTCCTCTGCAGTGTGCGCCGTATTGTGTCATGGGAAACGGTCACTCCAGTTTGGCTTTCTACTGCTTTAGCTAACTGCAGTGAACTTGCATGGCGATTTTCTTCAACCCTTCTCATCAGAAGACGCTCCTGTTGAGATGTTAACTTCCATGGGCAGCCTGGACGTCTCTGTAAGATGGTTGCACTTCCATCTTTCTTAAATTTTTGGATCACTTTTGCTACAGTATTTTGACTGATATGTAAAGCTTTGCTGATCTTCTTGTAGCCCTCACCTTTTTTGTGTAAAGTAATGATTTCCTTTCTCAGATTTTTTGACATTTCTCTTCCATGTGGAACCATTGCTGACAGCATGAAATGGGAAGGGCTTTTCTTTGTTAAGTAATGCCCTTTTATAGTCGCCTGTCTGCTGGACACCTCTTAAATGAATCACTAGACTCACCTGTGGTTGAATGTCTGTTAATTGGACTTTTGTAGTTTTAAGTGTGGCTTTTCTCCTAAGACTATAATTGGGGTGTACTCATTTTTGCTACATGGGCTTGAATGAATTTGTTAGGATAATCACTTTTTTGTGTGAGCAAATTAACAAATCTTGTTTGCAATCAATGGCCCACATTTGTGGGAGTATTTTGTAGTACAGTATCTCATAGACAATGTTCATACTGAAAGGAAACTAAAGGTTTTCTGACAAATGTAGTGGGGTGTACTCATTTATGCTGAGCACTGTATATATAAACATAGACATACATATATACATACATACATTGACATATATATATATATATATATATATATATATATATATATATAAAAATACCAGTAGTGTGTTAAAGAGGTTATGTAAACATATACATATACCGCTAGGAGGAGCCCTCCGGACCGCATGATGGTGCCCCGAGTTCCAGCAGGGCCTCATGGACTTTGTAGTTTCTATACACAGCCCTGCTGGATACCTTGGGGACCACCGGGAGTCGCTGTAGGGGGGCTAGTGGGCTCTTGCATGCCCTATAACCCGGGAGTGCATCACAGTCACGTGACCGGAAGAAACGACGTACTCCCGGGATGAAGAGGAGGACTGTTTGCCCTGACCTGGAAGGAAATGGACTTGTGGGTTGTGCCAGGAACCACTTCTGGGTCAGGCGCTATAAAAGGACTGTGGGAAGCCCAGTACACTGAGCTGAGCTGGGAGGTAGGAGGGCGAAGTGTCTGGGAGTGGAGGATTGTATTGGTTTTGTGAGTAATTGTTTATGAATAGTGTGGTAGGGAGAGTGCACCGTTTAATAATAAAAGAAAGAATATTTATACTTTCATCCGGTGTTCAGAGTGGTACCTGAGGGTTCAAGAGGTGGACAAAGGGCTTATTTGCTACAATATATACATATATACACATATCTACATATACATATATATACATATATACATATATATATATATATATATATATATATATATATATATATATATATATATATACAGTATATACATATCCACATCCACATATATATACATACATATATGTGATTGGTGCTTTGACGGATGCCCAGATCCCACAGTATCTCCCCTTAGGAGTGGCGTTAGGCAAGTTTAGCTTTACACCTGTTTTTAAGGCTTATTGACTGAAAGGGGCTTTCATGAAAAAACTTAGGGCTTTGCTACAGGATACACCCTCAACAAGTTAAGGAAGTAAAAATAAAGGTATATATTTCTGTTTTATTTAAACCTTTTAAGTTTGTATGCGGGCGGCATGGTGGCGCAGTGAAAGGTGCCAGTTAGGAGACCCGGGTTCGCTTCCCTGTGTGGAGTTTGAATGTTCTCCCCGTGTCTGTCTGGGTTTCCTCCGGGTACTCCGGTTTCCTCCCACAGTCCAAAGACATGCAGGTTAGGTGCATTGGCGATTCTAAATTGTCTGTGGTGTGTGGGTGTGTGTGGGTGTGTGCGCCCTGCGGTGGGCTGGCACCTTGCCCGGGGTTTGTTTTCTGCCTTGTGCCCTGTGTTGGCAGGGATTGGCTCCTGTATTTAGGATATAGCGGGTTGGATAATGGATGGATGGACATTTGTATGCATAGCCCTATTTGCCTGTTTTCATTTTTTTTCTTTCTTCAGTAATATTTCAGCAAACCCGGAGCTTGTCAGTTCAAATCCTGGTACTGACACCACTGTGTGACCCTGAGGAAGTCACTTCACCTGCATGTGCTGCAAAAAACAAAAGTAATGTAACAAATTGTACCTCAGATGTTGCAAGTTGCTGGAATAAAGGCATAAGTAAAATAGATAAATATGTATTATACACATAGGAACTATTCATTTATTTTCAGTTAAGTCATCTGCAGCAAACCTTTATAATAATAATAATAATAATAATACATTTTATTTATATAGCGCCTTTCCCATGCTCAAGGCACTTACAGAATAAATAAAGAACGGCAGAATATACAGTATATAGCATTGTACAAACCAGATAAATAAACAAAGAAGATTAAGACAGTAAATTCTGAAAAAAAAAACAGACAACATAATTGATGGTCTCGCACACACATACAGGTTACATGAGCATCTTGACAGAGAAGTAAACTGAGAGAAAGGTAATAAAGTCAAGTAGAGCTAAAAGCCTTCCTGAACAGATGAGTTTTGAGTTGTTTTTTAAAAGAATTCATGGAGTCAGCTGACCTGATTAATTTTGGTAGGTCATTCCAGAGTCTGGACGCTATACAGCTGAAGGCCCTGTCACCCATGGAGTGTAGATTAGTGACGGGCACAACAAGATTACCAGAATCAGAGGACCTTAGTGGGCGGGCAGGCACATAGTGATGGAGAAGGTCACTGATGTAGTTTGGCGCGAGGTTATTTAAAGCTTTGTAGGTTATTAGTAGGATTTTATATTCGATTCTGTAGGACACAGGGAGCCAGTGAAGGCGGAGCAGGATGGGTGTGATGTGCTCGCTGCTGCTGGCTCGAGTAAGGACTCTTGCAGCTGAGTTTTGAATAAGCTGGAGCTGTGATATAAGATTAGAAGGGGCACCTGCCAGTAGGGAATTACAATAATCGATGCGGGATGTGATAAAAGCATTGACAAGTTTCTCAGCATTAGAGAAGGAGAGGAAGGAGCGAACACGGGATATGTTACGGAGGTGAAAGTAAGAAAGTTTCTTAATGTGATTTATGTGGGCGGAATAAGTGAGGGAGGAGTCAAAAATGACACCAAGATTTTTTACAGTAGAGGCAGGTCTGATGAGATCACTGCCAAGATGGACTGGGAAGGAGCTCATTTTATTAAGTTGCATTTTAGTCCCAATTTGCAGGAGTTCAGTTTTATTGCAATTTAATTTTAAAGAGTTCTGCTCCATCCAGGTTTTAATTTCACTAAGGCAGGTTGTGAGCTGAGAAAGCTCTGATGAAGTTCCACTTTTAACATTGAAGTAGAGCTGAGTATCATCTGCATAAAAATGATAACCCAATCCATAACTACGGATAATATGGCCAAGGGGAAGCATATAAATACAGAAAAGCAGAGGACCGAGGACAGAGCCCTGAGGGACTCCTTGTGTGACTGGCGCTGAGCTGGATCTGCTGTTGCCAAGACTAACAAACTCTTGCCTATCAGTCAGATAGGACTTGAACCACTGGAGGGCAGTGCCAGAGATACCCAGCATGTTCTCCATTCTGAACAGTAGGATGTCATGTCTGACAGTGTCAAATGCTGCACTGAGGTCTAACAGAATTAATATGCTGGTTTGTCCAGAGTCTGCTGCCATAAGCAAATCATTGGTTACCCGTAGCAGAGCAGTTTCACAGCTGTGCCGCGCCCTGAAACCAGACTGAAAGGGTTCCATCAAATTATTAGAGGTTAGGTAATTGGTGAGTTGGGAAGCTACAACACGCTCAAGAACTTTTGACAGGAAAGGTAAGTGGGAAATAGGCCGGAAATTGTTAAGATTGTCAGCATCAAGGCCAGACTTTTTTAACGTTGGGGTTACAGAAGCAAATTTATAAATGAGGGTTTCTCCTTTTTAGATAGTGCAAACTGTTTCTTCTTCATTGAGGTTTTCTCTTGGAGAGCTTTTTTCATTTCATTGAAAATTAAAGCAGCAGCTGCCAAAATATGTAGCTTTCTTATTAAATTTTCAACATTGTGTAAAATAACTTTATAAAGTAACATAAAAGGTTTAAATACTGGTTATCCTTTTACACTAAAATATTACTAAAGAGATACAAAAAAAGTAAAATGCATATGTTCTTTTTCTTTAAGGAGATTAAATATTACTGAAGAAAGAAAAAAAAAAACTAAAACAGCCAAATGGGGCTATGTATACGAACTTAAAAGGTTTAAATAAAACAGAAATATATACTTTGATTTTTACTTCCTTAACTTGTGGAGGGTGTATCCTGTAGCAAAGCCCTAACTTTTTTAGTGAAAGCCTGTTTCAGTCAGTACATACATATATATATATCTATATCTATATATATCTATATCTATATTAAGGATCAGTTTTTTTGTGAAGCAGCCTTAACACAGCTTTTCCGCTGTTTTATAAACTAACGCCAAGGAAGGAGCCTTTTTATTAAATGCAAGGGTTCTTCACTTTTTTTTTTTTCTTTTTACGATTGTTATAGTTCTGTTTGTTTACCACGTTGTCAGTTCAGCACTCCGGTTGTAATATGACCAAGCCGTGCAAGCACACTCTTGAGAATGCAACGTATAGTTGTACAGGAGAAAAGCAATCTTGCCTGAAATCAATGGCAACCTTTTGTAGGTCTATGAACTTAATTTAAACTTTAGGTTTACACGGTGCTTTCTTTCCGAAGTACCTGCACTTATGAATATGTCTGTATGCGTCAGTCGCTCAAATCCCCGCGCTTCGCACCGGTGAAGTACTGCTTTTAAATTTTTATTAAGAAGAAATGAAAACCTTTTTAAATTGAGGGAAAATATACCAATAACAATTTGTTAAGGATCTGTTTTTTTTGTGAAGCTGCCTTTACTCGAGTGATCACTTCGAGCTGACTTGCTGGCTAACCATAAGCATTACCTGGTAGGTAACCACCCATACAATCAGATTGTGAATCAGACTACGAATGCCGTGAATGTAATTACCCCGATCTACATGCTGTCAAATAAACGAACCACACGCCGTGGCGCAATTCTAGGGGCTTCGCCTCTAGCGCCGAGGTTCGATTCCCGTAAGGGAGTGAAGTGAGCGCTTCGCACCGGCGAAGTACTGCTTTTAAATTTTTATTAAGAAGAAAAGAAAACCTTTTTAAATTAAGTCTTAAAAAGAGCTGTAAAGATATTGACAATAAGCTACGCAAACCCACCAAGACATGCAATCGTTTAAATCAAGGCGTGAGTCGAAAAACACCATCCCATAATATTAGTTAACGATTAACACATTTCTATATGTATTGTAAGCATACAATACAACTGATAATATGTTGCGCTTATTTATCTGGAGTACCGACATTTTTGCGCGTTTAACGGCTGAAATCCAACGTGGTTTGTGCCCTTCAGAATGAAAACAGTTTGCATTTATCTTTTTAATAAAAGGCGAGCTTTTAAGCCTGAGAAATCACCCTGTAAATGCACACGTTTAATTGCACATGTGTTAATATGTATGCTTACACGAACTTAAAAGGTTTAAATAAAACAGAAATATATACCTTTTATTTTTACTTCCTTAACTTGTGGAGGGTGTATCCTGTAGCAAAGCCCTAACTTTTTTCGTGAAAGCCCATTTCGGTCAATAAGTTTTAAAAACAGGTGTAAAGATATTGACAATAAGCTACGCAAACCCACCAAGACATGGAATCGTTTAAATCAAGGCACGAGTCGAAAAACACCATCCCATACTATTAGTTAACCATTAACACATTTCTATATGTATTGTAAGCATACAATACAACTGATAATGTGTTGCGCTTAATTTTCTGGTGTACCGACATTTTTGCGCGTTTAACGGCTGAAATCTAACGTGGTTTGTGCCCTTCAGAATGAAAAAAGTTAGCATTTACCTTTTTAATAAAAGGCGAGCTTTTAAGCATGAGAAATCACCCCGTAAATGCACACGTTTAATTGCACATGTGTTAATATGTATGCTTACACAGCATTAAAAGACACTCAACAACGTCATTTACCTTTGTTCCCGCGTTTGATAAAAGGCGAGCTTTTAAGCCTGAGAAATCACCCCGTAAATGCACACGTTTAATTGCACATGTGCTAATATGTATGCTTACACAGTATTAAAAGACACTCAACAACGTCATTTACCTTCGTTCCCGCTTTTGACTCGTGCTGTAAATCTCTTCCTTGTTTTTAGTTGATGTGATTATGTAGGAGGCATAATGACGCGATACGTGACTCCACCTCCTCCATTAGAGTATATGGACAAAAAAACAGGTTCCAGTTATGACCATTACGCGTAGAATTTCGAAATGAAACCTGCCTAACTTTTGTAAGTAAGCTGTAAGGAATGAGCCTGCCAAATTTCAGCCTTCTACCTACACGGGAAGTTGGAGAATTAGTGATGAGTGAGTCAGTCAGTCAGTCAGTCAGTGAGTCAGTCAGTGAGGGCTTTGCCTTTTATTAGTATAGATACAGATGCTTTGTGGTTTTTTTTTTTCAAGATGGTAGAAAATCCTTGTAAATAGTATTGAATATTTTTTTATTATTATTATTTCAGAGTCTATTGTGTTTTCTGACTCGGCAAGGAGGAGGAACTGTGTGGCTAATTGCGCAGGAATTTGGCTGACATATAAAATTAGCCATGAGATACTTCATGGCATTGAGTGACTGAGTGAGTACAAAGGGATCAGTGTTATTATCAATGTATACTGACAGGCAAAACTATCGTCCATAACAGAAATAACACTGGTAAGCAAAAAAAAATAAAACAATTTATAACATTGCCATACCAAACGCGCACAACTAAATTACAAAAGTACAATGAACTAATAGAAGAAATACAGTTGTGGAGAATGGACAAGGTCATCATTGTGCCCATTGTTGTATCTGCCATTGGTATCATCTCACCCTACACAAAAGCCTATAGATATTATATATAAACCAATATAAAGCTACAGACAGCAACCACTTTAAATATATGACACATAGTTAAATTCTTAACACAATCACAATTTCACTAAAAAATATGCATATATACACATCACATTAAACTGCCCTATCTCATGGCCTAGGCCTGATATAGGAGGTAGCAACCAGACTATTCCAGAACATACAGTATATGGAACAATAATAATAATAAAATATTTAGTGCGAAAAGTATCTTTAAGCCCTCCAAAGTTTACCTTTGTTCATCATATCTGAATTCATCCTCACTTATTTAGCAGTAAAATCAAGAAGGAGCAATTACATAATCACTGGTGTTGATCAGCGAAATTCGCCAAAGTGTTATTTTGAAGTAAATATGCTGCGTGTGCCAGAGACCTTGTTTGCTGAATATTTTCATGGCGATCTGCTGTGCTGAAGGCTTAGATGAATATTTTTCCCCAGACGTCTGTGGTGTTTTGATAGGCCAGTTTGAAATCAAAGATGTAGCAGCTGCGTTCACACGTGTGTGTTTAAAAATGAAAAAAATCCCAAAAATTATTTTCAAAATTATTTTCACATGAGGGGTACATTAGTTAACCGTAATGAGAATATTATGAGTACTTCCACTGAGCATATAACAATGATCCCTATTTGCTCACAGTGCAGTGCCGCATGGCTAATTTGCATGCACAGGTATGAGTCAAAACAAGCTTTAAAGGAACCCTCCGCCTCTTCTCCCCTCATCAAAAAACACAGGAGACATTGTGAAATAATAAAAATAAGAAAAGTTGTATTACTATTTACAAAGTTTTTCTTTGTTGATGGCAAAAAGAAGTGGAAAGCATCAGAGCAGATACAAAAAAAAAGAAAGGAAAAATCTGACACTCCAGTTGCACACAGAGCTGTGACTTCAGACAATGGAACGAGGCAGTTCCACGCAGTGCTTCATGATACAGCCAATGTGTACCTCAAGATTGGAACTTTGTGAGTGCATTGATCTATATTTATGTATTGCTAGTTTGTGGCCATTTGTTATATTTTGTTTGTTGTACTTGTTCTGTATGTGTCTTTTGTTGTTTGAGGCAGGGTGGTGCACTAGTTAGAACTACTGCTTTACAGTAAAGATCACATTTTTGGTCACCATAATTAGTCCAATATAGTGTGCAAATGCTTCTCGAGCTCTGAATAACACTTAAAAGATTGCCCCATTATAATCTACTCAAAACTAGTTTAGTTCCTCCTTCCCCACTGACTTCAGTGCATTTCGTGGAGTTATCATTTTTTATATCAAAATTATCATATATTTCTGTGATATTGCCAAACTCACAGTGAAACAAATTCCGCGGGGGTTTCACTCATCAATGATCTATCTTTTACCAGATTTAGGCAGTGTTGATAACCTATTGTTTACCCAGATGTCTCAAGTGGTTTATGTTGTAAATATTCACCATAGCTAACTTTAAAATCTTAAAAGGCTTCCCATCACAATATTAATAAGTATCTAAATATGTGGTGAGGAATTTATTAGTATATTATAGTTAAATGTATTATTACTGTACAGTAAATTTGATATGACTTAAATCGTAATTTTTATCTTGCACATTACAAACTTAGAATGTTTTACAAATATAGACACATTTATTTGGATATTTCTCAATAGATAGATAGATAGATAAAGCAGTCCTCTGTAATTGCTGGTAGAAAACATTCAGTAACATTAACTTCTTAACATGCTAAATATAAAATTCAATATTAAGATTAAACTATTTCTTTAAAATCTTGTTTGTAGCTAATTATCATTTTGATTTCATGATTTGAAATATCTATAAAGGACAATTGCAAATTGCTTGCCACAGTAAAATCAATAATTTTGACATGGACCATTAATTCTCTAAGTCACTTGTGATGGCACTACTGAATCCAATTATTCTCCATGACTTATCTATGACTGACCTGTCTCATTTTGGAGTATCTGGTCACTATCTTTTAACATTTACCATAAATGTCTCCTGTCATGGGTAAAAAATACTGTTGTCTAAGGGATAAAGTAGACTAAGCTTTGCAATGAAAATGTAATTGATCAAATTAATCAGGCGTTTTGTGTCATAGGGTTTACTTACAGCATAAGAAAATTGCAAACTGGATAGAAACACGTTTAAATAGATTTTGAGATTTCAGGGTATCAGTCTGAAGGTACATGTGTAACATATTTTTACTTTTTACATTTATTGATAATCAGATACTAAAAGTGCAAGAACGTAACCTAAACTTGGTTCATAAAATAAATTTGGCTAATTATACTGCAGAGAATGTAAAAGTAAACATTCCAAAACTCCTTGAGTTATGAAGGTCTAATTGAGCAATATCCTTTTGAAACATAGCTTGTAATATAATAATTGCTAAAGCTGCATGGCGGTTCACTTAAAGATTAGATTTAGGGTAGCGTTGCTTGAGACCTCAAAAGCCTGACCCAAATTATTAAGGTATTAACTCAGTTGCACCTGCTGTAATTAACACTAATCTTAAAAACTTTTTTCTGGATTATACATAGTTTTACCTCAGACATCACCTTCTATAGCATAATGCAACAAATTCACCAAAACAAAAACGAACGTGACTGTTACCATAAATCTAAGGATACATTCTGCTTCCATGTGTAGCCAGGCAATCTTCTTTTTTCACAGCTGCAGTCCCCCACTTTTTGCACAACTAGCAAAGTCTTGGCCAAAGTCATGAATGCTTCATGTCTATAGGCTTGTGGCAATCCACCCACCTAGGTGTTAGCTGCCTTCTTGATTATTTCTGCTTACTTGCTTGCTATGTAGACTACAGACCTGTTTGTGTGAACACGTGTGTTTATGTATTTGCTTACTTGGTTTTGGGGCCATTGCTTTGCTTTATAAAAGCTTCTCTTATTCTAATACTGGTTTGTGCCTGATCTCAATTGCATTTTCCTGCTAATTAAGCTCAGATTTGTGCAATTGTTCCAGTATCAGTACCTACATTATTTCTCATTATCTTGTTTTCTGACATTTAGGTGAATAACTTTTAACAATGGATTTAACTGGATTATTGCAATGACATTATTGCTTATCCTTGATTGTATATGATGTATTGTGTGACTGACATAGTGAAAAGTCAAGCAAAATGACACCTTTTATTGGCTAACTAAAAAGATTACAATATGCAAGCTTTCATATAAATACAGTACATTCCACTATTACGAAACATGAAGAGCACACCTACACAATGCTATATCACCAAGAAAATTGATAATCGAAATAGACATATATAAAAATGCTGTATCTAGATTTTAAAATATCATCTGTAAAAGCAAACTGGTAGATGTGTTTTGTGTGGTATCCTTATCAATATAATTGCAAATAGAAATTAAGTATGTTTTTAATATTGTTGCAGGTCAAGTTTTAACTAGTTTAGTGAAGGAAAGTGTTTTTTAAGCTATTGAAGTGCTATATGTTGCCATTTATTAGGATCACACAATTAATTAATGTATAGTGCATATTTTTGCTTTAATCTGTTACTACTTTTTTATATTCATTTGCTTAGCAATTAATTTTCTAGCTCAATTTGTAGCTTTTCTATTAATGCCCAAGCCCCTCATATCTCAGGGTTGCAAATGTAGTGATCTGTGTGTTTGTTAAGAATAGTGTTGTGTAACTCACAAAAAAAAAATCTAAAAATGTATGACATTTTTATATAGACAACATATTTACATCTTTTGAACAATTACGTTCAAAATTTAACCTCCCAGCTACACATTTCTTTTACTATCTTCAAATTAGAAATTTTGTTAAACAGAAATTGCCCCGATTTCCCCCACCTTGCACCCTCCACAATGCTGGAAAAAATACTGCTCAATTCCGAGGAAACAAACACTATTTCCGCAATATATAAAATCTTATTAGAGTCCCTACCTTTCAAAGATCCAAGAGGACATTGGGAAGAAGATCTCTTAATCAATATATCAGAAAAGGAGTGGAAGGTAGCAAAGCAGAGAATTCACTCGAGTTCTATATGCGCAAAGCATAGAATTATTCAACTAAAAATTATATATCGAGCTCATCTGTCTCGCTTAAAACTGTCCAAAATGTTTCCAGGCCAGGATCCAACCTGCGAGCGCTGCAACCAAGCTCCTGCCTCACTGGGTCACATGTTCTGGGCCTGCACCAAACTAACATCATTTTGGACAAAAATTTTTAAGTGCCTCTCAGACAGCCTTAGTATCACAATCCCTCCTAACCCACTAACAGCTGTGTTTGGTGTCCTTCCAGATGGACTTGAATTGGAGAAGGACAAACAAACGGTGATTGCATTCACTACACTCTTGGCACGCAGACTTATTTTGTTAAATTGGAAGAATCCTAATTCTCCTCTTATAAGTCAGTGGGAAACTGATGTTTTATATTATTTGAAATTGGAAAAAATCAAATTTTCAGTTAGAGGATCTGTACAAAATTTTTTCAAAACTTGGCAGGATTTAATCAATATTATTTTAATATAGATATTTACTTCTCCCCTTCTTTTGTCTAATGTTGCCTTATTAAAAAGCTTAAAGCAATTTTCCTTTAGCTAAGCTCTCCTTCTCAGGGGTGGGGTTTGATTTGTCTTCAAATTTGTTGGGTTATAAATTGATCTGTTTGTATGGAATGATTACAATGAAAATTAATAAAATAAAAATATTAAATCAAAAAAAAAAAAAAAACGGCTACAATAAAAATGTATGACAAGGAAATAAAGGAATACAAGTGGTTGGGGTCAGCAGCAGGCGATAGGTGCAAAATAATGATCATCAAAAAGCCAAAATACACACACAACGAAAAAAAACAAAACAGGAACAAAGTCAAAATAACAAACAAAGCACAAAAGTTTTCTTGGAAAAATGTTTGGTTCCTCATACATTGAACAGAGTGAAAGAGAAAGTAGCAAAAGCAAAGAGATGTGCACCACCATCTTTTAAAGGTGGGACACAATGACAAAATACATCGTGTGACTGACATGAGTCACATGACGAACAATAAGCATAATCATCATCTCCATATATACAAAATCCAACGTCTGTCTGGCTATCTGTCTGTATGTACGCTTTTCACAAGATAACTACTTAATGGATTTAGATCGAGTTTTTTCTATAATTTGCTTGAACATTCCAGTTGATTTTGCGACTTCTCTCATCACGCTAAGTATTATAGTTGCAGCACCTGTGAGCTGCGGAGCTGATCGCACCCCCAGAGAATACAGGACACCCCTGGGAAAACCCCTAAAAAAACATTGACAGACTACCTTCACATTCCTCCTTTCCCTTCTGGCCGGCTCTGTCGCGTAATATGCCTCTCGCGCGGTGCTCTGCCTACTTAAAAAGCCTGTACGGGCTTCTTTCAGTTTGTTAAATTGATTGCTTGCTTCTCCTTCTCTCTCTCTCAGACATTCTCTGCTCCTGGCGGAATGGTCATCTCTGACTTGTCATGGAGCACGATTAAACTTTTTAAAAGAGACAAATGTTTGTTTGCAGTGCTTTGAATAAAGTTCCTTTTTTTTTCTACAACCTCCTGTGTCTCTGTGCAGATCTGTGACCCAAGCATGACACACCGATTTATTCACGCGAATCCAAAAGACAAAGCAAGAAGAGGGGGAGGCAGAACCTCAGGAGTAGGGAGCTGGGCCATCTTCACTCATGCGCTAGCCTCCATTCAAGTTACTCTACCTCTCTTCACATGTTGCAGCATACCTTGCCTTGTTTGTTTGCAGTGCTTTGAATAAAGTTCCTTTTTTTTTTTTTTCTACAACCTCCTGTGTCTCTGTGCAAATCTGTGACCCAAGTGTGACAAGTGGTACCAGGAGTGGTTGCACAGATGAATGCACAGTGCCGAATACATTTTTCAAATCGCCCAGAATGTTCCGCTCCTTTCCGATCGGGAGGATCGTGATCCGCAAAATGTTCGGCGAATCGTTCCATTGCCTCCGCTCCTGGACAATGCTAAGAATGTGCTGACGAAGATGGGTCCTTCTGATGACCCAGAGATATTTCTTTTGGCTTTTGAGCAAGTAGCGACTTTGTTGGGATGGGACAAACGTCACTGGGCTGTTATCGTCACCCCTTTTTTGTCTGGTGACGCCCTACTTTCATTACGACATATACCTGCTGATAAGCTTGCCGATTATTGTTTTTTGAAGGAGTTCATTTGCGTAAAACCACAACGTTTTTGTCTAAAGGTTTTGCACTTTACGACTGGAAACTGTATATGGACGGTTCCATCCGTGCACTAATACAGTGGAACCTCGAGATACGATCACCTCTGTATACGAGAAATTCAAAATACGAGGAAAGTATGAGCGAAAAATTCAGATCTAAATACGAGCATTGGCTCACGTAACGAGCCACGAGCCAGGCTGTGGGTATAGCTCGCGGCTTAGCGAGGGGAAGTGGTAGCTGTAGCGAGCCGCAGGGCGATCTGCGGTGTCTGCGTTTCTCACCTAAGTGCACAGATGGGAAACTGCCCACATCCATGATTTGTCCTGTGGCTGATGGGCTGGGCAGGGTTGCCACCCGTCCTTTAAAATACGGAATCGTCCAGTATTTGAGAATGAAATTGCGCGTCCCGTTTTGAATCAATACGTATGCGTCCCTTATTTTTTTGTATTAAAAGTGGTAACCCTAGCAGCTGCCATGTCTTCCCCGCATATATAGAGAAGCGCGAGCCGGTTAAGGGGGAGAAGAAGTAAAATAAAAGAGAGGAGAGGAGAGAGAACGGAGGTTGCA
The DNA here is from genome assembly GCF_900747795.2 of Erpetoichthys calabaricus. Lineage (NCBI taxonomy): Eukaryota > Metazoa > Chordata > Cladistia > Polypteriformes > Polypteridae > Erpetoichthys > Erpetoichthys calabaricus. The sequence goes on along the minus strand of NC_041397.2, from coordinate 76,472,416 downwards.
GGAGGAGGCAGGAATCCGCAGCAGTAGGAAGTCGGTGCGAGAGAGCGAGCGAGTACAGGCTCGCGTGTAGCTGAACAGGCGAGCCAAACAGCTGAAGCAGGACGGTGTAGAGAAGGTCAGCTGCATTAAGTGTCTCGCCTGTTGCAGAGCCCGCATGGGAGAAGCAGGTGAGACGCTAACAGAGAAGAAGCACCGGGGATTGTCATCTGTTTTTTGAAGACTGCTTCCTGTTGACGTTTTAACCTCGTGTTAAAGGATTGTTATTCTTATGTACTTTAAACCTCCACTTCACAACTGTTTTAAGGATTATTTATTTAAAGATTTATTGAATGCTCTACTGCACTTTGGACACCTGTTTTGATTCTTTTAATAATCAGTTATATTATTTACCAGTGTTATTTATTAAAGGTAGACTACAGTATATATAATTTATCAGTGTTATTTGTTAGGAAAATTGATTTTTATGTTAATATATTTGGGATGCGGAACGGATTAACTGGATTTCCATTATTTTCAATGGGGACGTTTGTTCTAGATACGAGAAATTCGCTATACAAGCTCAGTGCTGGAATGAATTAAACTCGTATCTAGAGGTTCCACTGTACAAGATTTGATTCATAAAGTGCATTGCTGGTTTGAGGGGGACAAGATGGAGTGAATCGTAGAAAAGGTTGTTATGAACATAGTACTGTTCGAGATACCTTCACCTCTCTGTGATGAGTTTCTTCGTCATAATCTTGAATCACTGACGATTATTTCTCAACGGTTGGAAGGCTCGCAGACCGCTTGGAGAAAAAGCGGTGGGTTCGGTGCCCCGTATGCTGTGTTACAACCTCTGAGAGACCGCCCAGGGCATTCTCTTCAACTTGACCGTAGACCTGAACATCATCAACCTTCAGCACCTGATCATCGGATTTCGTCGGGAAGGCCTCCAGGGAACGCAGTTACAAATAAGATGCCTGCTTCTGGAGAAAGCAGTGGCCGTGGACATCGCAGAGGATATTTCGGCAGTGGTGCTGAACGAAAATTTTTCTGGTGCGACCAACCCGGTCACTTGGCGAAAGAATGTCGCCTGTCACCAGCTCAATCAATGGAAGTTGGTTTGGCGGAGGTTTGTTGCTCAAATGTTCCGGATTCGTCAAAAGAGAAAGATGGCTTATTGATCTCGGTGAAGTTTGGGGGCCGCAAGATGACAGCATTGTTGGACTCAGGCAGTGACCTTTGTGTTGTCAGATGCGACTGTCTTGATGACAGATACCTTAGTAACACTGAGACTGTAAAGATACGTTGTGTACATGGAGATGTTAAAGACTATGAGACATTACTTTTTCCTTTAACTTATAAGGGTCGTCACTTTAAAATTTGGTCTGCTGTTTCTGACTCATGCCCTTGGCCTTTGCTGATAGGCAGAAGAAATGCCCTTTTTCCTAGACTAATGGCTGAACATCGCTCACCAGTCATCAAGTCCCCTGTTGAGCTTAGTGGGAGGGAAGAAGAAGGGGAACTAGTGGCAGTTGGGGAAAATCTAGAGCCCCGATTAGATAATGAACCCGATCTCTCCAGTGAGTCTGAGGGAGACACCCCCCACAATTTCCCAGAATGGCAGGAAGGCCCTTCTACATCCTTTCAAATTGCAAATGCCTCCGAACCCAAACCGAGTACTAGCGAGCAGCCGGATTTTGTGCGCTTGCAGCATGCTGATGGCTCATTAGAATATGCATTTAAACAGGCTCGCACTGCTAGTGACTCCTATTACCAAGAGCGCGATACTAGGGGCTTGAAAACGCCACACTTTCTAGAAAAAGACGGTTGTCTTTTCAGAGTTATTACAGACCATTTAGAGGGGGAATTTATTGAGCAGCTAGTTGTACCTGAGGTGCATAGGGAAATTCTTTTGCAGCTGGCCCACTCTCACATCTTGGGAGGGCACCTGGGGGCTGACAAGACCAGAGAGCGGTTATCAAAACGATTTTATTGGCTGAATATGGGAAAAGATGTTGAACGGTTCTGTACTTCATGTCCTGACTGTCAGATCGTCTCCGCTTATAAGCCTCCTCGGGCTCCCCTTTGTCCTATGCCTATTTTGGATGTCCCCTTTCAGTGGGTGGGATTAGATATTGTAGGCCCTTTGCCTAAGACTAAGAATGGGTACCAATATATGCTGGTGTTGGTTGACTATGCAACGCGATATCCAGAGGTAGTTGCTTTGAAAAAGGCCAACTCCTCCGATGTAGCCAAAGTTCTGTGCGTGATTTTTACTCGTATTGGCATTCCTAGGGAAATTTTGACTGACCAAGGCACACCTTTTACTTCTCGTGTGATAAAACAATTGTGTAATAGATTCACTATTAAGAAAGTGGGCACCACCATTTACCATCCACAGACTAATGGTTTGACTGAATGGTTTAACAAGACTTTAAAACAAATGATCAGACAAGTTGCTCATAATGATCCTACAACTTGGGACACCGTCCTGCCTTTTGTTATGTTCGCGGCACGGGAATCGAGTTTGAGGGTTTAAGGGCGCGGGTTTGAGTCTGTTCGAGCTGTTATTTGGCAGGCGCCCAAGAAGCATCCTGGATGTTGTAAAAACATAAAATGATGTAATTGAACAAAATGTATGTGTGTACAGAAAATAGGACAGAATGATCAAACTTGTTTGTGTTTTGCGTACGTGACAAAAAGCATGTATACTTTCTGGAAGTTTTCTTTTGATGATGTGTGTGACAAGAAAATATACCTTTAGGGTAATGACTTTACAAAATTGGAAAAATACAATGAGTCAGGACGCTATTTTTATTGCTTACGTGGTCAACGATCAGGAGATTAGAAAGGTATAAAAGAGCAAGGACATCTGCGCTCGAGGCAGATGAAGTGCGGTGTCCTAGGACTGTGTTTCTCTGTCATTTTACCCTTGTCTGGTATGTATCAATAAAAGGTTTTGACTAATTTTAATTTTCTTCTCTGTCTTCAGTCACAAAAAGTGTCCACAGTTTTTGGCGCCCGGACGTGGGGCAAGAGACGGCCGGTCGACTCCTCCAGCGAGACCATTTCAGTGATCTGTCTTACCAGCGGACTGCCGTCAACTTGAGCTCCGGCAGCAGAGCATGCAGCTCCGGCAAAAGTTAGGACTGCCCTGTCCTGAAACAGTTCTTGCGTGAGGAGCCCCTGGTCTCCTCTTTGCTACATCCACGGTGACTGAACGGATTTCCAGACAGAGCTTGCACACTTCCAGGCTGGGGTAAGCACCGGGGGATTTCCGAACATTTTTTATTTTCTAAATAACGGGAGGGCGAGTTTCCTGTTGACCGTCTAGTCATACTCATATCTCAACGGGTTGCTTAAGGTGATGGAGACTTGACCCAAGCAGTTTGACGCATACGAAAGGTCTGACGAAAGGATACTGGCCTCACCCATATCCTAGACTCGGCTGGACGTATTGATGTAGTATTCTGCTGAACCGAATCGGACACGAAGTCACCTGAGCTGGAATCCGGGGATGTGAGCGGACAGGCTAACGGGGACGAGTAACGGGGTGGTATATATATGTATGGAAATATAAACCGAAAAAGAGCACAGATTGCAGGATTGCTGTTAGGACGGAATAAATAAATCTACATACGGAATAAGCAACAATACCGTGTTCTCCTGGGAACTGGGACAGGACCGATAGTTAGGTGTCTCCCCTTGGGAAAACAGAAGGGAACAGTAAGGGAACAGTGAGTGGCACACTTAATACCTCGCTGATTCATACGGACAAGGGATTAGGCGAATCAGTATATAGTTGGAAAATTAAATACAGGACCCGGGAGGGCAAGGGGACATAATGGGAACTTATAACAGTAAGCCTGTTAATCGCCGCACAGGGGGATCAAAATCATTAATGCTGGAAGAATTATTTTCGGAGGATCAACAGACGCCCCGTAAAAATGGGTCTCCTAGGAAATTTATAGAAAAAAAGACAGGTTTAGATTTCAAGAAGGCATGTAAGAAATGGAATAGACAGAGTGGTGGGCGTTGGCCGATAGAGGGGACAGGAGATGTAAGTGAAATACAGGAAGTCAGGAAGATCCTGTGTAGGAATAAGCAGGGTTGTTGTAATAGTGGACCGTATCGAATGGATATGTTCGATAGATGGGAATTAGTAATAAAAGACAGAAATTTAGAAGCAGTACAGAAACAGAATGAATTGTTGCGGGCAAATGAGGGAAAGGCTAAAAAGGAGAAAGAGGAATTACTAATTACATTACAGAAAGTTCAGATAGGCACTGAACCACAGGCAGATGGGAGGAAAAGGAAGAATAATCCAAATAAAGACCCCCTTTATCCTATTATTTTTTCCCCTCCTCAGTACCAACCTCAGGCACCTCCATTATCCCCTCCTCTATCCCCCATTCCGACTGCCCCCCCTGCACTACAACCAGCAGAAGTTTCCCCTGATGATCCCCCAGGCACAGATCACTATGACCCCTCTACCCATCGTGATGACCCACCCTGTACTAGACAAACCCCCGTCTCCAAATGCACTCGAAGTCAAACCTCCACTCACAAACCAGCTCCAACTTTTTTCTCTTCTGATCCTTCACCTTCACTTACTTGCCCTTTAATAGAAGTTCCCAATCCCCATTATAACCCTGCCCATCCAGCTGGACCCCAAAATCCCACAACAGTTATGATAAATCGGAACTGGGACATCCAAGAACTAAAAGATGTCGTGAATGCACTTCCAGATCCAAAGGAAGTAGGAGGACTAAAATTTGTTGAACAACTTGATCAGTTAGATAGCATGTATAAGCCTAACGCTGCTGAATGGACCCAGGTACTTCGTCGAAAGCTTGGGACCACATGGGCCACTGTTAGCAGGGGTGTCCGCAATGACGTTCCATGGGTATGGAACCCAGCTTTAACTCGAGGACAGGGGATAGGTGGAGAAGGCGAATTTAACCCACAATGGGAGGCGTTGAGACAAAATATTGCAGAAAAATATAAAAAAAGGAACGGACTGGTCCCTTATTTCTGCTGCAAAACAAAAGAGAGACGAGACGGTTGATGAATGGGCACATAGGATTCAAGACCTTATGGCTAATCACTCGGGCTTGGAAAATGTTGATGACCGCACTCGAGCTGCAGTTCCACCTTTTGTTTCCGGTTTGCGCCTTGATATACAAAACAAGGTCCGCACTTCCTGTATTGAGTGGGAAAGTGCCACGTTTGATGAAGTCAAACGACATGCTGAACATGCCGAAAAACAAACTAAGCAGAAGGAATCGGACTCTCATGCCAAATTATTGGCAGCACAGATGAACTATTATACCAGGAATGCTCCTGACCAAGGTCGAGGATATGGCTTTAGAGGAAGGGGACGAGGACGAGGAAGAGGACGAGGTGGTTTTAGAGCTCCTCCTGTTGACCACAATAAGAATCCTTTTATTCCCTCTCCCTTAAATTCCAATGCTAATTCCTTCTCTTGCTACGCCTGTGGTGAAACTGGACATTTTCGTCGGGAGTGCCCTCACAGACAGCAACAGCCCCTACCTCCCCTTATTCCACCTGTTTTCTCTGACACCCCTGACCAACAATACTGGCCATAGGAAAACGCAGGGACCTCCAGCCACTCTTTTCAACTACCTTTGCTCACCCATAATTCAGAGACTGATCCTTTACTGACATTGTTCGTTGATGGCACTGAGACTATTTTCTTAATCGACACTGGTGCCACTCGATCTACCCTCTCGCTGGCAAAGGTCCCTGCCTCGAACGAAACTGTTACTGTGCTTACTGCTTCTGGACAACCTCACCTTCTTCAAGTATCAAAACCTCTTCAAGTCCAGTCACGTCCTGGCGGACATACCTTACTGCATCGTTTTCTTTTGAATCAGCTTTGTCCAGTTAACCTTTTAGGAAGAGATCTCATGACAAAACTTTCTCTTTCTATTTCTATGACTGACAAAGGTTTTTTCTGTTCAACCCCCAAGTTGTTGTGTCAAATTACCCCTTACCCCAAACCCTCTTTTGCAGCATGGACTTTAGATATTTCCCCACACACCATTCTCCTCAAAGCCCTACACTCTTTTTCCCCTTGTCTCTTCCCAATTTACAGGCCCCTGACATTTTACACTGTACTGCCCAATACTTCCCTATAGAAGTAGACACCCCCTGGCTAGAATCTTTCCTTACTTCTGGTACTTGCCCCGAAACCCTTCACATCTCCTGTGTTTTTATTTCATCCACAAAGGCAGCTGCTTCTGTTCATCTTACATGCTCACAGCACATATATTATCTTGGCGGCACAGTGCCTCATATTTCCTTAGCTAAATCACGCACTGTTAAATGGGGGGAAATAGGACCATGGGTAGAAAAATGCCTTGAAAGAACAGACTGGTTACAAGTTACTCCAGGTATTTTTGATACTCCTGACCGTTTAATAACTAAAGTGGTGTTTCAAACTGATTTTTTAGTACATCGCGCTTTGTGCCGTCCTTCCTCTTTTGCTTGTTCATTGCAAACCACTTTCCCTTCTTGGCTCTCTATGCTCCCTGATTCACTATGGTCCCAGGGAAAGAATGATTATGGAAGGATAGCCCATTGTGAGCCTCTGGTGATCCACCCGAAATCCTCCTTCCGCCCGCACCGTGCCCAATATCCTCTGTCTCCCGAAGCAGAGGCTGGCATCTCCGCCGTACATTCCGATCTCGTCAAACGCGGTGCCATTATTCCAATTGAATACTCTCCAGTCAATTCCCCCATTCTACCTGTAAAAAAAGGCTGACGGTTCATGGCGTTTCGTACAAGATTTGCGACAAGTAAATTCTGCCATCTTCCCTAGGGCCCCTATCGTCCCTAATCCTTCCACTATCCTCTCTACTATCCCTCCTTCCGCTCGGTACTTCTCCGTTATTGACCTAGCTAATGCTTTCTTTTCTATCCCTGTTCACCCTGATTCTCAATTTTGGTTTGCTTTTACATTCCAAAACCGCCGTTGGACATGGACCGTCATGCCTCAGGGATACACTGAAGCCCCTTGTGTTTATGGACAAGCTCTTGCCCAAAATTTAGAAGGCTTTTGGCCGGAAAGAGGTAGTACATTGATACAGTATGTAGATGACATAATGATATGTAGCGCTACGGAAGAAGATTGTACAAAAGATACCCAGAAATTGTTGCTGTTTCTGGGGGAAAATGGCCATAAAGTTTCTAAAGTTAAGCTGCAGCTAATCAAAACAACTGTAAAATATCTAGGTCATGACATTACGTATGGAACAAGAGCTCTCTCTAGCGATCGCATTACAGCCATCCAAAATCTTCCTAGACCGGTCACAAAACAACAGGTTATGTCTGTTTTAGGTATTCTGGGCTACTGCAGACAGTGGGTTCTAAATTTTACTGAAAGAGCACAGCCGTTGCAACAATTGGCTAATACTCCTGGCATCCCCCTTTCTGGCCAGGTCCAATGGAATGAACAGGCTGAGAAGGCTCTCTGTAACCTCAAAACTGCTCTTCTATCTGCGCCCGCGCTTGGTTTGCCTGATCATTCTCGTCCATTCACTTTGTTCGTGGACGAAAAAGCAGGGATTTATGAATGCAGTACTGACGCAACAACATGGAGATAAACAAAGACCGGTGGCTTATTTTTCTAAAAAACTGGATCCAGTGGCCGCAGCACTTCCTCCGTGTCTTCGTGCTGTGGCTGCAACAACAGAAGCTGTATTAGCAAGCACGGATGTAGTTCTCATGAGCCCCCTAACAGTTAAAGTGCCTCACGCTGTACATTCTATCCTAGTACAAGCCAAAACTTCACATCTCACTACTGCTAGGGCAATACACTATCAGAATGTACTCTGTACTTTGTCAAATGTTACAATTGAAAGATGCTCCACTTTAAATCCAGCCACTCTTCTCCCAACTAACAACGAAGGAGAACCACATAATTGCCATGACGAAATAGCAAAGGTTGTAAAACCTAGAGTAGATCTACAGGAAACACCTTTAGAAACTGGAGAAATGATTTTTGTGGATGGATGTTCCTTGCGATTGAAAAATGGAGCACCCTCAACCAGTTACGCAGTGGTCCAAGGGGGACCGCCTGCTGGAAGCAAATCGAATTTCATCAAGCTTGAGTGCACAGGCAGCTGAACTCGTAGCACTCACTCGAGCATGTCAGCTGTCCGAAGGGAAGATCGTAACAATTTATACGGATTCCAGGTATGCTTTTGGAGTCTGCCATGATCATGGAGCACTATGGAAACTAAGGGGATTTAAGACCAGTACTGGCAAACCCATCCAACATCAGAAATTGATCGAATCCCTTTTAGAAGCTATAACCAAACCATCGAAGCTAGCGATTGTTAAATGTCAAGCTCACACAGGAAAACAGGATCCTGTTAGCAAAGGAAATGAATTAGCTGACCACTTTGCTAAAGAGGCTGCATATAATAACACACCAATTTCTTTATTCCAACAGAGAAATGACCAGGACCCTGATAATCAAATTATTTCTTTACAGAGTGCAGCCACGGATATCGAAAGGAGAAAATGGTCCAAAGAAGGGTCCCTCTCTGATGGAGTCTGGACTCATAAACACACTAACAAACCTTTTCTCCCAAAAGCCTCTTACCCCAGGAATGGCAAAAATCGCCCATGGCCTCGATCACGCAGGTAGAGATGCCATGGTTCGAGATGTTGAAAAACATTGGGAAGCTGTAGGTTTCTCTACATATGCAGAGCAATTTTGCAGACGCTGTGCAATATGTCAAAAGTTTAATGTGGGAAAAGGTACCCAGGTAAGTCCCGCCGTTACCCCTAATCCAATGGGTCCGTTTGAACACCTCCAAATGGATTTCATTGAACTAACCCCGTCTAAAGGGTACCGATATTGTCTTGTGATTGTCGATGTGTTCTCCCGATGGGTAGAGGCTTTCCCTTCAAAAACACAACGATGCCAAAACAGTAGCTAAAGCACTAATTAAAGAGATTATTCCAAGATGGGGTATCCCTCAAAAGTTACAAACAGATAATGGCACTCATTTTGTGAACTCCGTTATAAATGAATTAACCACCTGGCTCCAAATTAATGTGCACCATTATTGTAAATACCATCCCCAAAGCGGAGGCATCGTAGAACGATGCAATGGCACTTTAAAAGCTAAACTCGCAAAAATTTGTGAACAAACTAATTTATCATGGCCGGATGCACTACCCTTAGCTTTAATGGGACTAAGGGGACGGACACACCGACAACTGGGACTATCGCCGTTTGAGATTCTGACCGGACGTCCCATGCCCATTGGCATGGTTGTAGGAAATGTGAATTTGCATACTGTGGACAATGATCTTCTCTCTAGTCTTGCAGGTTTACGAACCTCGTTGAAGGAAATCCACCAGCAGGTTAATCAAGCCTGGAGGACCAGCCCCCTTTCCAAGGATTTACCAATTCCCTTGGGCACCTGGATCCTGGTTCGAGATACTCGGAGGAAACACTGGCATCAGCCTAGGTGGAGAGGACCATTCCAAATTCTTCTATCCACACCACACGCCGTGAAAGTTGAAGGACTGCCTGCCTGGATCCACGCATCGCATTGCAAGAAATGGCTATCTTAAAAATACTTTTTCTGTTGGCTGTTACCCGCACCCTCTCGGGCTACCCAAGGATGGGTGGTGATCTTTATCTTTATAAGTTAAAACAGAACCAGAATCAGAAATACCTGAATATCACAGTCACACAGGGACTCACCACTTCAGTGCAAATTGATTTCTGCTCTATTGTGGACTGTGGAGTCGGACGACAAGAACAATGGACCTGGTCTGATAAATATGTTTGTGTTTCAGCTCCTACGGATTACAAAGACTGGTGCAGTCGGTGGGGTTTAGTCTTTGCAAATACAGGGTCAGATGACTGGGGATATTCTCCTTATAAAAGCCTGCAATACGGTTTGAAGACCCGATTCTCTATAATTAAGGGGCATGCCGTTACTAAATGTGATGAGAATCAATGTAACCCTCTAATTATTACGCTTAAAAACCCTACTGTTCATGATACTGGCACTTATATTCTTGGGGCTTATGTCTCAGGAATTGACCCCTTAGGAAAATTTAATATTAGAGTACAGGACCCCCTTCTTTCACCCTCCAATGTTTCCTTTGAAACCTCCACCCCCACCACCATTCCTTTACCTGACGTTTCGGCCCCTATAGTTCGCGTGTTAAATCTAAACACTTTAACAAGCACCTTTTCAGTAGAAACTGGTTATGGGGATCAGAATAGATGGTTGCAGTGGGTTCTCTATTCAGCTAAGCAAGTTAATCGTTCTCATTGTTACGCGTGCGCTGCAGCCCGTTCCCATTTAGCTACAGTCCCTTTCCCATTATCTAACATTACTGACCCCGCGGGGTTGCCCTGCCTTCTGTACTTATTCACTACTTCCAAGAAACCCCTCTCTGGTTCAAAGTGTTCTAATCTATCTATTCTTTTTCCCCCCACCCGTCACATGACTACCCCTATGTTTCAAACTCACGAAGGAAATTATACATGTTTCAAATCTAATGGAACGACATGGGTAGGAGAATTACCATTTTCTTTCTGTTCTCAAACTTTTCAGGTCAACTTTTCTCTGAACACCGTTCTGTCTTCCTTTCTTCTCTCCCAAACCACTCCTAGATCAGATATTTGGTGGATGTGCTGTAGGTCCAAATTATTTGCCACCCTTCCCCCTAACTGGTCTGGTACCTGTGCTCCAATCCAATTAGTTATGCCTTTTAGACTTCTATCCTTACCTCCCTCTCACTCCCCATATTATTCCACACCTCCTTTTTATTTCCGACATACCCGCTCCCTTTTCCATATGCCTACTAATATCTCCTTACATGGCCCTGGAGTATACATAGATGCTATTGGAGTCCCTAGGGGTGTCCCAGACAGATTTAAAGCTAGGGATCAAGTTGCTGCCGGTTTTGAATCTATTATACCCCAAATTACTATTAATAAGAATGTTGACTGGATTAATTACCTTTATTATAACCAACAACGTTTCCTTAACTTCACCAAAGACGCTATTGAAGGCATACATGAACAGCTTGACCGTACTTCTCTGATGACTTGGCAAAATCATCTAGCCTTGGACATGTTACTTGCGGAAAAGGGAGGTGTCTGTGCTATGTTTGGTGATGCTTGTTGTACATATATTCCAAATAATACCGCGCCAGATGGATCAATAACTCGTGCATTGGCAGGCCTCACTGCTCTCTCTAATGAACTTTCCACTAATTCTGGCATTACAAATCCCTGGGATCAGTGGTTTGCATCCTCCTTCGGATCCTGGGGACAATGGATAAGATCTGTTTTCATTTCTTTGGTTGTGGCATTTTGCCTCCTCCTCCTGGTTGGTTGTTGTATTATCCCTTTGTTTCGCTATATAATATCTAAGTACTTTACCGCCTCAATGGAAAGGGCATATATGCTACACGAGGAGCACATGTCTCGTATAGCTTCTTCCATTTTCTCCTCCCCATCCCCCTTTCCCCCCCCTTCCCCTTCATCAACCATTTCAATTTAATTATATTGCCCACATCATTTTGTTCAAAAAGGGAGGAGTGTAAAAACATAAAATGATGTAATTGAACAAAATGTATGTGTGTACAGAAAATAGGACAGAATGATCAAACTTGTTTGTGTTTTGCGTACGTGACAAAAAGCATGTATACTTTTCTGGAAGTTTTCTTTTGATGATGTGTGTGACAAGAAAATATACCTTTAGGGTAATGACTTTACAAAATTGGAAAAATACAATGAGTCAGGACGCTATTTTTATTGCTTACGTGGTCAACGATCAGGAGATTAGAAAGGTATAAAAGAGCAAGGACATCTGCGCTCGAGGCAGATGAAGTGCGGTGTCCTAGGACTGTGTTTCTCTGTCATTTTACCCTTGTCTGGTATGTATCAATAAAAGGTTTTGACTAATTTTAATTTTCTTCTCTGTCTTCAGTCACAAAAAGTGTCCACAATGTTGTACGGGAGGAATGGATAGGACATGAGACAACATCTCTCAGGCAGAGTTTTGCAGAGCAGGTAGTTTCGTTACAAGATAGAATTTCTAGACTTTCTTCTATTGCTGTGGAGCATCAACAACGCGAGCAGGAAACACAGAAGCATAGGCGCAGTCAGCTTCGCGAATTCAAACCCGGCGATCGTGTTTTAGTACTGGTACCGTCTGACCCGCACAAATTCCTAGCTAAATGGCAGGGCCTGGCAATTATTGAGGAGCGTATGGGACCAGTAAATTACAAGGTTAGAATACCAGGCCGGCAAAAACCATTCCAAATTTTACACATTAATCTCTTGAAGAAATGGCACGACCAACAAGGGGTTTACACTTCCTTGGCTGCTGTTTCTCAGACTGATGTTGTCATTGGTAACGATTTAACTGGCTCACAAAAGACAGAATTATTAACCTTGATTGAACAGAACACTGATGTTTTTTCAGACTTGCCAGGCGTCACTAATTTAGCAGAACATAAAATCGTTTCGAATCCCGGAAACACAAAGAAATATTGTGCGCGAAGAAGTGAAGAAGATGCTGGAGCTAGGTGTAATTCGAGAAAGTAAAAGTGACTGGTGTAGTCCGGTTGTGTTAGTTCCCAAGCAAGACGGTTCGGTTCGCTTCTGTATCGATTTTAGGCACTTGAATAAGGTTTCTAAATTTGATGCTTACCCAATGCCCCGAGTAGACGAGCTGTTGGAAAAACTGGGTCAGGCGATAACTATATCTCCACGCTAGACCTCACAAAGGGTTATTGGCAGGTACCTCTAGAGGCTGACAGTTGTGAGAAAACAGTATTTGCGACTCCTGATGGACTTTATGAATTTACAAGACTCCCGTTTGGTCTTCATTGGGCCCCTCTAACGTTTCAGCGTATAATGGATCAGATACTGCGTCCACATTCTGAATATTCTGGGGCGTATCTTGATGATGTGGTGATTTTCAGCAATGATTGGCATTCGCATTTAGAACGTCTCCAGGCTGTCCTTGATAGCCTGAAGCAAGCTGGATTGACTGCTAACCCTAAGAAATGTAAACTAGGTATGTCTGAGACTCATTATCTAGGTTACTCCATGGGCAGGGGTTTACTTCGTCCACAATTAAGAAAAATAGAAGAGGTGCTCGCTTACCCACATCCTAAAATGCAGAAACAGGTACGCGCTTTTCTGGGGCTAGCGGGTTACTACAGAAGATTCATCCTTCACTTTGCAAATAGGGCTGCTCCTCTCTCAGAGCTTACTAAAGGAAAAAAAAAAACCACCCTATTGTATGGACAGAACCTTGCGAACGTTCCTTTTCAGATTTAAAAAACGCTTTGTCTTCTTATCCAATATTGCGAAATCCCGATTTCTCTAAAGATTTTATACTACAGACAGATGCAAGTGAATTCGGAGTAGGCGCAGTCCTGTCCCAGGTTTTTGATGGGGAAGAACACCCTATCACATACTTGAGTAGGAAATTACTCCCCAGAGAACGCAATTATTCAACTATTGAGAAAGAATGTTTGGCGATTAAATGGGCTGTAGAAGCGCTACGGTATTACTTATGGGGACGAAATTTCACATTAGTAACTGATCATGCTCCACTTCAATGGTTATACCGTCAAAAAGATACTAACTCCCGTCTCATGAGATGGTTCTTGGGCTTACAACCTTACAGTTTTATAGTCAGGCATCGACCTGGCTCTGAGCATATTAATGCTGATGTCCTGTCACGTCTGTTTGAACCTGGTCTGGAGGATCACTTGATTCACGGAAACGTGAATAAAGCTGAGGGAGGGGGTGTGAGCTGCGGAGCTGATCACACCCCAGAGAATACAGACACCCCTGAAAAAACCCCTAAAAAAACATTGACAGACTACCTTCACATTCCTCTTTTCCCTTCTGGCCAGCTCTGTCGCGTAATATGCCTCTCGCGCGGTGCTCCGCCTACTTAAAAAGCCTGTACGGGCTTCTTTCAGTTTGTTAAATTGATTGCTTGCTTTTCCTTCTCTCTCTCTCAGACATTCTCTGCTCCTGGCGGAACTGTCATCTCTGACTTGTCATGGAGCACGTTTTAAACTTTTGAAAAGAGACAAATGTTTGTTTGCAGTGCTTTGAATAAAGTTCCTTTTTTTTTCTACAACCTCCTGTGTCTCTGTGCAAATCTGTGACCCAAGCATGACACACCGATTTATTCACACGAATCCAAGAGACAAACCAAGAAGAGGGGGAAGCAGGACCTCAGGAGTAGGGAGCTGGGCCATCTTCACTCATGCGCTAGCCTCCATTCAAGTTACTCTACCTCTCTTCACATGTTGGAGCATACCTTGCCTCCACTTAGCTAGCGATACAATAAAATACAATTTATTTTTGTATAGCCCAAAATCACACAAGAAGTGAAGCATTGGGCTTTAACAGGCCCTGCCTCTTGACAGCCCCCCAGTCTTGACTCTCTAAGAAGATAAGGATACCTGTTTGTTCAGCAGGCATTATCATCTAGAGATTGGAAAAGAGTAACATTTGACATTTTTGAGAAAGAGATCACAGCTACAAGTGTTTTAGAGGGTACCTGCTCATTGCCAGAGATATCACGTGCTCTTCTCCCCAAGTGGGGGACACTTTGCCATCAGAGCTGAACACGATCAGATACCTACCTTCCCAAAATTTTACATTTTTGGCAAAGAGATCACAGCTACATTCTCACCCCTGAGAAAACCAAAAATATTGTATATCAAGAGGCCTTCGGATATGAAAGCTATCAATATAAATTGTTCTTAATACAAATGATTAATTGTTTTTTATTGATTTTTAAGGTTTGTCCTGTTTCAGTATTATGCGGGTGGAGCCGCAGGGGACAGACAGTAAATAATATGGCTACGGTATACAAAAAATATCCTAAAATGGTGGTGATAGTCCAAAGTGACTTTCGTGATTTACCAATATCAATTTAACAATTCTGAAAGTGTAAAAAAAACAATGTGGGCACAAAACAAAAATTAGAAATAGTTCAAAATTCATATTACTACAGTATTCATCATTATGGTTATACTGTAAATGATTAGCATGTACCTTGATTAGCACTCAAATGTTAAGCAATTAAAGAAAAATCCTCAAAAGAGTTTAATGCTCAAGCAATCAACTCAAACAATTTAGTGAGAAGATTCTGGTTTTGGCATTCATTTTGACTTTGCCTTTGGTTTTTTCCTTTGAGGTTTGGTGAAAGTTAAAATGATGTTGGCACCTCAACTGCTGCTACCAACCACAACAAACTTATTAAGCAGTGCTGACTCAAGGGTATATGGAACCCCTAGGATACTTCAACTAATAATGCATTCTCCAAGAAATTTAGTCTTTTTAAAATAATTTTACAAATAATATTACAGTGGAGCCAGATCACTGATGGTGTTGGCAGCATTTTGTTCCTCCTCACAATCTAGTCCTCCCCCTTGAAGTAATTACCACATCGATATTTTTATTAGTTGGCATCTAAGTGCAGTTCCCTCTTGAGAGTAGCAATGTGTTGAATTTAGTATTATGTGACATCTAAGAGCGGTGGGGTGATCCCACCCTTGTAGATTGGAGTGGTCATAATTGTATAAGGTATTATGGTATCGAAGAGCAGGGAGGGTACCCTTAAAGTTACATGTTGACATTCGATAAATGAGTAGGGGTAGGAGCTTAGATATATGCATTGGTATCCCCTAAGTCATGGCTTCCCCAGGCTGCAGAATACTCAGCCTTAGCCTAGACCTTGCCCTGCCTATTAATTTTGACATTTAAGAAAGACCTTGTTCAGTCTCTGCCTCATGAAGTCAAAATTCTATTAAATAATTCACTAAGAATGAATCAAAATCACACCTGAAAGTTAGTACATAATATAAAAACGTTTGATTAATTCCCTTAGAATATATTACAAAATATTATCCTCAAAAATATCTATTTTCATCAATGCATTTCCATATTTGTTCAATAATACACTCCTTAAGAGAAAAGGGCCAATTGTTCTGACCTAGTTTCTTAATTAGATGCTGCTCAACATGTGTTGGTATTACAGGTGTTCCCAGAAGGAGGTGTTTCATCTCGCATAGCACCCTGGATATCATCGAGAGGAGTCGCAGCGCATGGCTCAATGGCAACTCTGGTCTGTACAGGGAACTAAGAAGGACGGCTGCAAGGGCTCTGAGGGCTGATAAAGAGACGTTTGTTAGAGGAATCTGTGACCAAGTGACACACCATCTGTTGTCTAGTGACCCACGTCCTGCTTACAGAGGAATAGAAGCATTACGCACATCCAAATCTGTTTGTCGGAGAGTCAGAGTCGCCAGGGCGGCTGATGGAACGTTCCTTATGGATGACACTACATTTGTGACCTGCTGGACTGGCTACTTTGAGCAGCTGTTCAAAGCTGATCATCCGGCTAGGACATTGGATATCTCTGGGTCCATGATTCTTGAGGCTGATCCTCCAATTAGCTGTGAACCACCCAATCTCACTGAGATTGCACAGGTGGTGAACCAGCTGAGGGGAGGCAAGGCTGCAGGGATCTGTGATATCCGGGGTGAACTTCTCCAGGCTGGTGGTAAGGCTGACCTCTTGGCATTGCAAGCAATCTTTGCTTCCATTTGGGAGACTGGCATCATCCCAACTAACTGGAAAACAGGACTTGTCATCCCTATCTGGAAAGGGAAGGGTGATCGCTTGGATTGTGGCAACTACAAGGGGATAAAACTGCTCTCGGTGCCGGGTAAGGTTCTTGCTAAGGTCATCCTCAATAGGATCCGTGATCACTTGCTCTCCTACCAGCGACCGTAGCAGTCTAGTTTTACGCCTAAGAAGTCTACCATCGAACGCATCCTGGCACTGAGGGTTCTCATGGAGTGCAAACGCAAATATTGGCAAAGTTTCTTTGTAGCCTGTAGGACATCTTGAGGGTTCGTGGGATCCCCTCAAGGTTGCTGAGAGCTATGCAGAGTGGAGGCAGAACCTCTATGTTTTTCCCAGTTGATTCTGGTGTTCGTCAGGGGTGTGTTCTTGCTCCTACTTTGTTCAATGCTTGTATGGACTGGGTGTTGGGCAAGGTCATGGGGTTCAGCTGCTGTGGGGCATCTGTTGGTGAAGAAAGATTCACTGATCTTGACTTTGTTGACGATGCTGTGATCCTCGTGGAGTCAATGGAGGCTCTGATTGGGGCTCTCGAGAGACTGAGCGAGGAGTCTGAGTGTCTGGGTTTGCGAGTGTCCTGGATAAAAACCAAGATCCAGGCCTTTAATGACCTCTTAGGCACAGTCATCAGCAGTGTGTCTGACTGCGGAGAGAGTGTTGACCTTGTCGAGAGGTTTACTTACCTTGGCAGTGACATTCATGTCTCTGGTGACTCTTCCTATGAAGTCAGTAGACGGATTGGGAAAGCATGGGGGGTCATGAGGTTGCTGGAAAGGGGTGTGTGGTGCTCCCAATATCTATGCTAACGACGAAGGTCCAAGTCTTTAGAGTCCTGGTGCTTCCTGTCTTGCTATATGGTTGTGAGACATGGACGCTGTCCAGTAACCTGAGACAAAGACTGAACTCCTTTAGTACTGTGTCTCTCTGGAAAATCCTTGAGTAGCATTGGTTTGACTTTGTGTGAAATGAGAGGTTGCTCATGGAGTCCCGAATGAGGCACATTTGCATTGTGAGGGAGCGTCAGTTACGGCACTACAGCCATGTGGCGTAATTCCCCAAGGGTGATCCAGCTCGTAGGATCCTCATTGTTGGGAACCCGAGTGGCTGGACCAGGCCAAGAGGTCGCCCACATAACACCTGGCTACGGCAGATAGAGGGTCATTTCCGGAGGGTGGGACTGGACCGTGTGTCTTCCTGAGGGGTTGCCAACCGGGATCCTGAGCTGTTTCATCGTATGGTGGGTGCGGCAATGCACTGTACTAGTGCATGCTCCCAAGCTTGACTTGACTTGAGTTTGCAGCACAAGATCTACAACTTTGGTGTATATTAGCATTAAGCAAGCAGACCTAACAGATATTAAAATCATCTGAGAAAAAATGAAAAGTGCAGCCATTTACTTTACCAGTAGCATTTAAGTTAAAGAAGGTAAATGTACATATTAAGTGCGCACTCATGATAATAAAAGAAAGTTATGCAGATATCATTAAATATAATGCTGACCTCTGGCTGAACTCATGCATATCCTTGGGTAGCAAAGTCTGTTCCTAATGCATTTGATTTGTTTAGTAGAAATTGGGATAATAAGATGACTTGTAGAATCTACAGTATTTTGAGCATTGTCTTAGAATCAGTGAATCTGTTAAAATTTCCATAATATTGGAATCATGTACTGTATATCACCCATACAGTATACTTTAAGAAACATGAAGCATGTCAGAATTTAATTAGATAAGATCTTCTGTTGTTTGCCAAACTATTCACTCTCTAGTGAATTCACTCTCCAAACAACCAGCTGAAGACTTGTGTAAGTCAAGGTTACAGACCTGTATGAATGAATCAAGGTAAGTAAGTATATTAAAATGTAGAACATTGTAAAATGTTTCAAAAATAATTACTCCAGCTGAAACTCTGAAGTGAAATGCCTTCTGCCGGCAAAATCAATTCATTCATACATGATGAAAAAAAAAGTAGAAGGTTCAGTTTTTAACTTAAATGCTGCATTCATCTGCAATATTATGTTTTTCTGTATTAATTATAAGCAGGTAGAATTTTTTTATGATTGGAAGGCAGACAAAATTAAATTAAAAGAATCAACTAAAGGATTGAAATGATGTGATGCTCAGAGAACTGTGATCAATCAACTGAAAATATATATTTAAATTAATTTTGAAAGTTGTAATCATTTTGTACATTAGGTTTCTCTTTAATCTGACACTGAAAACTCTATTTTATCTTTGAAATAATATACCAAGAAATTGATTAGAATTACAAATAAAAAAAAAATAAATTACAGTGTTATTGATGCCATGCATCTTAGTTAATGTAAATTATAAGCATCAAAGGCATTGGTTTATAAATGTAATAATATATCAACAGAATTTTAAATATTTCATGTGTGAATTTTTTTTTAAATATGACCACTGAAGCATGGGGTCAAATTAAATGAAATTTGAACCAGCATTAATGTTGTGATTTGCAGTGTTTGTTTATTTTTGTAGATTTTCTTTTATTGATTTTCAGTAAGTGTTAGGGCTTTGAGAATGAACATCACTATTCAACTATAAATCAAATCTGTATAAAATTTTTTTATTTGATTGTAAACGCTGATATTTAGTTGTAAAAGTGGTGCTTTATTTTATCTCACGCTAACACAGATACATTTTTGATCAGGTTCACCTCAGATCACCTTTACATGGTGTATGTGTCACATATTGCATAGCCTTGGCAGTAAAATACAGTCCTGGATGGAGCATCAGGTCATTATAAAGCCTTCTTGCACACAAATGCACATCTTTGAGATGAAACCAAGAGTATTAGCAGAAAAGCCCAAGAAGATATTTGCATATTCAACAATGAAAGCAACAATGCCCTCATGTTCAAACTCAGTATACTGGATCCCTGAGGTAGCTGAACTATTCACTATTCTACGGTGCCATAGTAGTTAGTTATAACACATCTAAACCATAAAATATAATGCTAAAATATTTATAGAAACAGAACTATGCAATATATACACATAAATATATACATTTTATATACTGTAGATCAAAAATGGTTGGCCATGTCCACTACTGACAACAAGATTGAGCAACTACCAATTATTCTGATGTACTGACAAGGATTTGGGCAGATGAACATCTTTAGTCCATAAAAAGCAGATCACACTGTCTGCTATTCTTTGGTATAAATGGGGAGTGGGGCGACCATGTTTCCTCCTAGAGAAAATCAAGAGAAAGTGACTGATCAAGGTAGAAATTTTACCATGGTGACACACCATGTTTCTACATGTTCACTGGGGAACCTGCACGGCCAACCCAAACAAAATTTTCATGAAAAGTACGCATAATAATTGAATTATTTCATGTGTGCTAAATATATATACATATACTATATGTGTGAGTGTGTGTGTATTTTTTATAAGTCACTTATACTATGCAATCGATCATGCTGTAGGCAGCCGACCATGATTATGAAAGGAATATACCAATAATATAAGTGTAAATGGCTGTAATATGATGTACCACTGTGTTTACATATCTGTTGATTTAAAGCTGTTCATCATTTCACAAATTTTTTATTGAAGAGAAACTTTAAATTTCAAAGTAATGTATTTATTTTAAGTATTAGTTGATTTCTAACTTCCAGCCAACCATTTATCAACTTTCCAGACTACATCTGTCTTTATCACAATGAACTGGAGCCATTCCTAGCATCACTGAATGCAAGGCAGTATGGGATATCAGTCTATGGCAAGGCACACTCACACACCCAGTATGCTTGTCTTTCTTAACATTCAAAATTTGAACCCAAGTCCAGGTAGCAGTGCTACCCACTGCATCTCTGTACTACTGTTGGTTTATTGACAAGTTGCCTTTTTGTGATCACAGGGAAAGAGTAGGAATAATATAGATATAATATATTCTAGTTAAATAGATTTACAGATTTCACATCTTTAAAACTAGACATACATAATATATTTAGGAACCTTCTGCGTGTGTCCAGTGTGAACTGTAGCACAGCCCTTAACAGTATTATTACAGCTGTGAATAATTCTCAGAGCAAATAACACACTTTATTGAATCAGCCCACTTCATTTTGGTGCTGTGCATCTTGTATGCTTCCCCAGTGTGAATCTTCTCTTTTTTAAACTTCTGGTACATCTGCTTTCCTGCTTATGTTTTAACCTGGGAGGCTACATTAAAATATTCTTGTCATAGAAATTAACAAAAGTAACATCCTTTCAATACAATTTTGTTACTACATAGAGATAATAATTGAAAAATGTACTGCTGCCTTTTGCATATAGAGGGCTGCAATATGTGCTCTTCCACGATCTCTGCATAATTTTCAAAGCCCAGCAGCTAGTAGTTTCCATTCTTTTTATCCTGGGCTATTGTTGAACATGGATCATCACATGTTATTCTGGGTTTTTATGTTGGTTGCCTCTAGTTATGAAACAAGCCATGATCGACACATGAACTATGTGTGTAAGTATGTGTGAGTGTAGCCAGGACTAGACTATCTAAATGAATGAACAGAAGAATAAAATCATTCCTGTTTTTACTTATACTCCAGATTTAATTAGATGGCAAAGTACAAAGGCAATAGACACAGAAACAATGAAATGAAATAGGGTTTGGCTGCAATTTGTTTCTGTTTTTACTTGAGTATATTATTTTTATAACAAATTCTAGAGTACAGTGTCCCAACATGTAAAACTTAAAAATTAAAACTGTCTCACCAGATGACTTCTCCAATGATTTTCAGTGATAACCTTTATTTACATAATCTAAGCAAGTCGGATGTGCTCCAGTGAAGATGATCACCTAAAGTAACATACCTAATGACTGAGACCAACTAGTCTGTGACTGGCTTTGATAAAATCAAGCCTGTTTAATTCTCTGTTAGTTGGAGGGGCGAGCGATTCAGTATATGTAGGACAGCTGACAACCAATGAATGCTCATGTAGAAGTACATTGTATAGAATGTAGCAACAAGAAATAAGGAACACGTGTTTTGATCCTCACAAAAAGAAAAGCAGCTCGTCTGTCTGATGTCTTGTGTTTTATGTACTATACTAAATGGAAAAAAAGAAAAAAAAAGAGCAGAGACTGTGGCTGAACACACCACAGCTATTAACCCTTTGCACAGCAGTACAGCACCAGCTCTGTCAGAAAGCATGGAGGCTGTGGAACTTACAAACAGAAGAGAAGCCCGTCCACCTGATGTCTTGTATTTTATATATCATAACAGTGAAGTGCTGATTTTGTCGCTGTCAGAAAAAGGGGCAAACACAGCTGTGCTGGAAGATCAGCGCTCAGTCCATAAATGTAATATGGGCTGTCATCAGAGCTGCCCATTACTATACGCAGATCACGCACTGTGCGTTGGGTTGGTCATCACAGGAGTAATGTTGTGGGTCCCGATTCAGGAGCCCTGCTAGACAGCCAATTGGATCTAAAGTTTTTGTCACTTGATTTACTTGATTTGAATCAGATAACTCCACCCACAACCCTAATGTTTACTGTACTGTAACCGAGCATATCGTGTAACATCACTGACGTATAATGGAAAGTGACAACATCCTCAAAGGAGCACAGCTCTGGAGGTCCGCAGCTTGACTCTATTGGGGATATAACTAGTTAATGAATTCTTAAATTAATACTGTTGTGGTAATTTTCCATTATCATGCAGAGAGATGGCTTCAAGTCTACACAAGTCAGGAGTGTAAAATAAAAAAAAACTTGAAGAAGCTGCTGCACTGGTAGTTTTCTTTAGAAATCTAAATATGTCCAACTTCCAGTAATCTAGATAACATTGCTTCAGTTGCCACTACACTAAAGCTATTGGTTTACAGGAGTAATGGAGTAGCATTATATGTAATAGTTTTGATATACTGTATATGCCACACATGGCTGTGGATTATTTATTACTACACGGGTGTCGAACTCCAGGCCTGGAGGGCCGCAGTGGCTGCAGGTTTTCATTCTAACCCTTTTCCTAATCAGTGTCCAGTTTTCACTGCTAATTAACTTCTTTTCCCTCTATTTTATTAGCCCTGTTTTTAATGAGTAAGTCTTCTGAATTGAATCTTTTCTTCAATAAATGACAGCTAAACAGAAATGATATGTGAAACAAGCCAACAAATGACCAGCTAAATTGGGGCTTCAAACTCCAACTAATTTCACTCCAACCAGTTCTTTAATGAGAAGCTGGTTGTTGCTGTTAATTAAACCCATTATTCAATTCTATGGCTTGTTGCTGCACTCATTCTGTCATAGCAGACATTTCCAAAACTGTTATTATTCCATTATTTTCTTGGTGACCTGAGAGATCAGCCTTACTGAGACCTTCACCTTTCTTTATTTTCACATTTTATTTGATGGGTGCAGGTGAGCTGGTCATGTGGAGGCTTGTTTTGTGTCTCATTACTGTCCAGCTGCTAATCAAGGAAAAAAACAACTAAGGGGGCTGAGTCAAGCTAATTAAAACTAAGGCTAAAGAAGTTAATTAGCATCAAAAACTGGTTACTAATTAAGAAGATGGTTAGAATGAAAACCTGCAGCCACTTGGCCTGTACCTCATGTACTACATATACCTCAGGACCTCCACATTATTAATGGCTGCTAATTTTAGTCAACAAATTAAGTGCTGAGTGTTGCTGCATTGGGGACACATTTGTACATTTCACTAACACACAGGCTGTCTTCCTTGCTTGTTAGTTATCTCGATAGTGGGAAAGCAACACACAATAAACTTTGACAACAAAAAGAGCACAATCAAGTCAAACTTCCATCCATCCATTACCCAACCTGCTATATCCTATCTACAGGTCACGGGGGTTTGCTGGAGCCAATCCCAGCCAACACAGGGCACTAGGGACAATTTAGAATCGCCAATCCACCTAACCTGCGTATCTTTGGACTGTGGGAGGAAAACCACGCAGACACGGGGCGAACATGCAAACTCCACGCAGGGAGGACCCGGGAAGCGAACCCGGGTCTCCTAACTGCGAGGCAGCAGTGCTACCCACCGTGCCGCCAGTAGTAGTAGTGGTATTTTATATTATTATCTTTATTAGTTTAAGTAGTAGTAGTGGTGGTGGTAGTAGTATTAGTATTAAAATTGTTTTTTAGTTGTATCACGTCACTAGTGATACTGCCGACTATATCAGGTAACAAAGAGTATCAGCACTTTGGTACCCTGGAGCATAATATTATTATTTTCATTACTAATTAGGACTTTATTTATAAAGGAAATCAATCAATTGTCTTATCACCAATATTAAATGCTATTGAAGTCCAAATCTTAGGGTTGCCATCCAGGTTGCAGCAAACCTTTTTTTCAAATCGTAAGCTCAATAAGATATACTGTATGTGGGTTCATCCATGGCACAAAAATGTATAAGCAGCTTGGCTATCATTAGCATCAAATCAGGCTTTGCGCAGAAGCTGTTGTGTGATAACATCATAGATATCTTTGGCTTCAGAAAATGTAGATATGTGCTGTTGTGATATGCAATAAGAGACTGAAGAGACCCCTAAACATTCATTTTCAAGTTTTGATTATTTTTGAAAAATGATTTGTATTTAAAACAAAACATTACAGTATAATTTATGATGTGTGCTTTTTTGTTAATTTATTATTTATTTATATATTTATTCTTCAAATGAAAGAATTAGTAATGCAGTAGATTAAAATAGGATTCTTCTTAGGGCCCACGTTTGAATGAGGGTGGCACTGGCTACGATTTTCAGTCATGTGATTTGACATGGTGCAGTGATGAGATCAGCAACTTCGACTGGCGAATCTCTTGTACTCCATAACAAAAAGTTGCATAATGTGAACTTAGAAACCAGGTTCAGGGTGGGACTTGGGTACATTCTGTGTTCATTTCACATATTTTTCCTATGTGCATTCAAGTTTTTTTCCTAATGCCTCTGATTTCAATCTGAAGTCTTAAATCTTGTGTTTAGATTATTTTCACTATCTAAATTACTTTATTGCAAATATATGTTTCCATGGCCCAGAATCTGGTAAAACAGGCATAGAAATGGGTGGACAGAACAACACACAATATTATTATTAATACTATTATGCATACTCCTTCACTGTCTAGGCCAGTGGTCTGAAACACCACTCCTGGAGGGCCGCCGTAGCTGCAAGTTTTCATTCTAACCCTTTTCTTAATTAGTGACCTGTTTTGCTGCTAATTAATTTCCTTTGAATTCATTTTAATTGACTTCTTCCTGAAGACTCAGACTTCGTAATTGTTTCTTTTTCATTAATTAGTAGCCAAACAATAATGAGATATAAAATAAACCAAAACATAACCAGCAAACTGTGTCCAACATACAATATTTGAAAATAAAGAAAGGTGAAGGTCTCAGGAATGCTGATCTGCTCAGGTCCACAAAACATTTGAACAGTGCTTTTAGAAAAGAGAAATGTATGCTATTGCACAATGAGAGCAGCAACAAACCATGGAATTACAGAACGGGTTTAATTAACAACAAGAATTGGCTCCTAATTAAGCAACTGTTTGGAGTGAAAATTAGTTGGAGTTTGAGACCCTGACTTAGGTTATCTTCTGCTTACTAGGTTCAGATTTCATTTCAGTTTGAGTGCTATTTAAGGAAAGAAATTAAGCAATTCAGAGGAACAATGAAGAAATTCAGGGGAACAAAACTTTAAAAACTAGTTAATTAAAATGAAAGCAAAAGGAGTAAATTAGAAGGAAAAATTGGTCACCAATTAAGAAAAGGGTTAGAATGAAAACTTTCAGTCACTGCAGCCCTCCAGGAGTGGAGTTTGAGACCACTGGTCCAGGCAAATCAAACTTGCATATGTTCTTGTATTTAAGGATTACCATTTATATACTAATATTGGATTTTATTTGTTATTTATGTAGTTAGGCACATTGATGCATTTTCATAATTTAATTTTTAAGAATAACAGCAGCTGACTTCAACTACTGGAAACACCTTCATGGCCAAAACAAGTGGATGAGCCCCACACACCTCACAAGTTAAACAAATGTGCTTTTACAGTTTTAGTCACCTCAAGATATTGTACATTTTTACATGAAATATGATTTTTTAAAAATATATTTTCATATTGATTTGTACTCTCAACAATCTCCCACAGAAGTTGATTAACTTTAAAAACTGGATAACATTTTGCCTCTCTCTAAAAATATGTGTTTCTGTAATAGGGCTTAAGTGAAGAGTTGAAGTCAAAAGCTCCAAAAGGCATTTAAATGAAACAAGATTGCCTGTTGGCTCAAGTGGAGTAGCAAATGGTTTTCACACTCTGGAGATCTCAGATTCAGTACTTGTTAAAGGAGACATAATGGATGGAAACACAGTGTGCGAAACAGGAGCAATCATTAGGCTAGAAGAGTTGTAATTTAGCTCAATGGGTTGTGAGGCTTACTTTAGATGTTAAACAAGGCAGGCTGCACTAGAGTGTGCATTCCTGTGCTGAATCAATTTGGAGTAAAAGTAGTATCCTAGCAGTCACGGATGACTCCTGATACATTCCCTATTCCTATTATCCATTGTGTAATGGTTGAACGGAAGGAATACAATGAGATGATGATGATGTCCATGAAGATATGGAATTAAATCTTAGAATTCTTTTGTATTTATTTTCCCATTCCTGATAACTTTAGAGTCTGTGGTAAAGATGGCATAAAAATAATTATTCAAACTTTTTATTTGAATCATTATACTTTTATTGATGTTTGAAAATGAATTTACATATTTCTTAATTTGTATTTCTTAGTAGCATATCAGACTCTGTATTTAGAATTATATCTTTTCAGGAGGGAAAAAAATGAAAAAGCAAATGCTGTGGGCTCTGAAAAAAATGTTGGAGTCATTTTGATTTTTTAGTGGTAATACCACTTTCATTTTGGTGCTAAAATGATATAAAGATTGTTTTTTTAATAATACAGTGCTAAACTCTGGTAGTATTTTTTCAGATTCCTCACTGTTACTTAACAACATGTTTACCTCACATATTATATAATGTTATTTATTGCATATAAAATAGAACTTTTAAAGTGTTGCACCAAGATACATATGCAAAAGTAACAAAGAGTAGGCAATGGTTATTCCCACGCTGAAAAGAATAGAAAATTAAGTTAAAAACACAATGTTTCAGCTGTACAGCCATCAGATACCTGATGAAGGATATATAGGCTGAAATCTTGTGTTTCTAACATTCTCTTTTATATTTTTTTCATTTTGAGAAAAACCTTTACCTGTTTTTTCCATACCAATACTCTTTATAAATATATATATACTCTGTTTATGTTTGTTTATATATATGTGATCACTAGGGGTGCCACCAAGCCCCAAACCTTGCAAAAGCAACCAAACCACAATTAAAAAACAAGTGTCTCTCCTTTCTCTCCTTCCCGACTCTGACTCTCCAAGGTGAGCGACGGGCTCCTTTTAAACTGGACCTGGGAATTCTTCCAGTGCC
This sequence comes from Erpetoichthys calabaricus, assembly GCF_900747795.2. Classification (NCBI taxonomy): domain Eukaryota; kingdom Metazoa; phylum Chordata; class Cladistia; order Polypteriformes; family Polypteridae; genus Erpetoichthys; species Erpetoichthys calabaricus. The sequence goes on along the minus strand of NC_041397.2, from coordinate 76,445,250 downwards.
TTAGTGTGCCCTCTTGGAAGCACTTCTGGGTCAGGTGGAAACCAGGGAGTTCCTCCAATGACAGCACCCTTTAACAACACCCAGGGACCCCAACAGGGTTGCAATTCCAGACTCCAGGCGCCGGTCCATTCTTTATATGCCTCTGGCCAGCCAGCATGCCCATTTGACCTTCAAGACTGTGAGTAAAAAAAATATATATATACATATACTGTATATATATAGTAACTGAGTGGATGCTTGGTGGCACTATTGCTCACCTTTTCCCCAACAGACATACTCACTGGATACAAGTAAAAAGCACTAGTCCTTGACCCGGAAGTGCTTCTGTCCTTCTGTCCACGTGACTCATCAGCACTTCCGGGTCAGATGGGGAACTGTATTTTTCTTCAGCCTGGAAGTACGTCTGTGCTTCCGTCCCTGTGACTTTGGAGAACTTCCGGGCTATGTACACAGTAGGGACTCCCCAGTCTCCCTGCAGCGTCTCCTGGCGGCACTTATGGTACCCAGCAGTGCTGTGTTGCTGAACTCCAAGTCCCATAGTGCCCTGCGGGCATCTGGGGCACCACTGCAGTCCAGGGAAGCTGCCATCTATCGTCCTGGGGGAGGCAGTGCCCCGATAAGCTGCCCGCCCCCATTCTTCTGTTACTAGGGCATCCTGGCCGGGATAAGCTGCTGGCCGTCTGCCACAATATATATATATATATATATATATATATAATATATATACAGGTGCTGGTCATAAAATTAGAATATCATGACAAAGTTGATTTATTTCAGTAATTCCATTCAAAAAGTGAAACTTGTATATTAGATTCATTCATTACACACAGACTGATGCATTTCAAATGTTTATTTCTTTTTATTTTGATGATTATAACTGACAACTAATGAAAGTCCCAAATTCAGTATCTCGGAAAATTAGAATATTGTGAAAAGGTTCAATATTGAAGACACCTGGTGCCACACTCTAATCAGCTAATTAACTCAAAACACCTGCAAAAGCCTTTAAATGGTCTCTCAGTCTAGTTCTGCAGGCTACACAATAATGGGGAAGATTGCTGACTTGACAGTTGTCCAAAAGACGACCATTGACACCTTGCACAAGGAGGGCAAGACACAAAAGGTCATTGCTAAAGAGGCTGGCTGTTCACAGAGCTCTGTGTCCAAGCACATTAATAGAGAGGCGAAGGGAAGGACAAGATGTGGTAGAAAAAAGTGTACAAGCAATAGGGATAACCGCACCCTGGAGAGGATTGTGAAACAAAACCCATTCAAAAATGTGGAGGAGATTCACAAAGAGTGGACTGCAGCTGGTGTCAGTGCTTCAAGAACCACCACGCACAGACGTATGCAAGACATGGGTTTCAGCTGTCGCATTCCTTGTGTCAAGCCACTCTTGAACAAGAGACAGCGTCAGAAGCGTCTTGCCTTTGGACTGCTGCTGAGTAGTCCAAAGTTATGTTCTCTGATGAAAGTAAATTTTGCATTTCCGTTGGAAATCAAGGTCCCAGAGTCTGGAGGAAGAGAGGAGAGGCACAGAATCCATGTTGCGTGAGGTCCAGTGTAAAGTTTCCACAGTCAGTGATGGTTTGGGGTGCCATGTCATCTGCTGGTGTTGGTCCATTGTGTTTTCTGAGGTCCAAGGTCAACGCAGCCGTCTACCAGGAAGTTTTAGAGCTCTTCATGCTTCCTGCTGCTGACGAACTTTATGGAGATGCAGATTTCATTTTCCAACAGGACCTGGCACCTGCACACCGTGCCAAAGCTACCAATACCTGGTTTAAGGACCATGGTATCCCTGTTCTTGATTGGCCAGCAAACTCACCTGACCTTAACCCCATAGAAAATCTATGGGGTATTGTGAAGAGGAAGATGCAATACGCCAGACCTAACAATTCAGAAGAGCTGAAGGCCACTATCAGAGCAACATGGGCTCTCATAACATCTGAGCAGTGCCACAGACTGATCGACTCCATGCCACGCCGCATTGCTGCAGTAATCCAGGCCAAAGGAGCCCCAACTAAATATTGAGTGCTGTACATGCTCATACTTTTCATGTTCATACCTTTCAGTTGGCCAACATTTCTAAAAATCCTTTTTTTGCATTGGTCTTAATTGATATTCTAATTTCCCGAGATACTGAATTTGGGACTTTCATTAGTTGTCAGTTATAATCATCAACATTAAAAGAAATAAACATTTGAAATACCTCAGTCTGTGTGTAATGAATGAATCTAATATACAAGTTTCACTTTTTGAATGGAATTACTGAAATAAATCAACTTTGTCATGATATTCTAATTTTATGACCAGCACCTGTATATATATATGGGTGTGTGCATGTGTGTGTGTTGTGTATGTGTTATAAGCGGTTATTGAGTACCCTTCTGACTTGTAGATGAAGATTTCCCTTGAATTTCATTTGCAAGAACAGAGAAGTGGAAAAATGTCTGCATAGTATGGCCGAGGTCTGTAATACTACTGTTCACTATTATAAGCCAGTGTGTGTTGTATATGTCCTGAAAAGAAGGCAGATGTGTGCCAGCTCATATTCTGTACCAGTTTCACCACTTTCTGCTGTGCTTTGCAGTCCTGAGCTGAGCAGATCCCATTTCAGGATGTTAAGCAGCAGGTATAAACAGCACTGTGCACCTCCAGAAGTTGGGGTGCATAGATGGAGACATCTGGGATTTCCTTAGATGTCTGAAGAAGTAAAGGAACCAGTGAAACATCTTGACTGTAGCCAAAATATTTTCCCACTTCAGGTTGCCACTGATTGTTGCTGATGTGGATTAGAGTTTGGAATGTACCTTCCCTCCTGAAGACAAGGATCAGATCCTGAGTTTTTCTCATGTTAAAATAAGCCAATTGTCCCGACACCAGTGTGTGAATAGATAACCTTCTTCTCTGTAATCATTACTGGTGATCTATTAAGCAGCTGGAGCTTGTCCTGGCCTCCTGAATAGTGGCTCTATGGAGGAAGTGAGATCTGAACAATCTGGGGTCACCCAGTCAGAAATTCCAAAAGTCACTACCAACATATTAGCAAGTGTAGAAACTCTGCAATTAGCTTTGATGGTACATAGCAGTCTTACTAGTTGTGATTTTAAATAATTTCTTACTATATATAGGAATCATGGACGGGAAGGAAAGAAAACAAAGTAGATTAAATTACATTGTTTTCAATAACTTGTCATACACTGAGAAGGACGTATCAGGTAGACAGACAGATGTTTAGCTTTCAACTTATACAGAAAAAGAAAATTGCTGCACATGCAAGCTTAACTTTATTGTTTAGGATAAAACAGACTATTTTTTGCTTTGGAATATTAATGGGTTGCTGCAGACCCAAACCATCACCAGGACTGCTACCTTTGGTTTACAGGTTATTGTCTCCATAACACTTTTTTCTGACCAGCACACAAGGCCGCACTTCACTGTGGGTTCTTGTTTAATAATACTGATAACAATATCATTGCTTTTGGTAGATGAAAAGCACAGCTTCATTGCTCACAGGCAGTTGGCTCTACAGAGACTGGCATTATAAAAGCAGCAGCAGAAAATATATTTCTCATCCTTATGTCTAATTTGCCCACAATTCATTAGTGCAGAAAATTAAAATGTAAGGCACTGCATATTCACTCTAGACATTTAAATTCTCCTCCCTGTGAATGGTAAAGCGTTCTGTTATAATGTATCTGCCCTCCCAAGAAACGATAAGAAAACCCATTATAAAATAACCCTTAAATGCACAAGCTGCTGTCTTGCTTACATGCATACATTCAGCATTTTTCTTTCCCTTAATTTTGTATTAACTAATTTACACATAAATGTGTAAGGTAAGTATTACATTTTTAAACACTATATGAACTGTAAAAGGATTAGTTAACTTCATGCTTTACAGAGCATTAGAACAAAAAATTGACGAGTTGCGTATTTTATCAATTATTTAAATAAAGTACTTACAATCTGAAAAGAAAGGCTTACTTATCTATTTATTATGAATTATTGTGTATGCAGTAAAATAAATAACTAAGTCCTAATTATGGATCACAGGCTACACAGTATTCTGAAAACAAGCCATTAGCAAAATATGACACAAAATTACTTTTCCTGTAGGATGGAGATAATGTCTTGTTAGGAAATGCATGTCCCTTTCTATTTATGCAAGCTCAGTGAAATGTTTCTCAGATGATAGAGGGTGAGCAAGTAATCAATAAGAAGCCAGTTGAAAATTGTGTGTAGGCAGTAAATTCTGAACGCTGTGTGTGAAAAGCATCAGTTTGAAACTAGGCTCTACACCCTCTTGTGTTTTAATTACATTTCAGGAAGTAGATGTGGGACTGATTACTGAGCAAAAATGTAATAATAATCCATAACCGGGGAAATATATTTTCAGAAAGAAAGCACTGAACTAAGACATAGTGAAATACCAAACAGTTCACTGGACATTTTATACTTGCTGTAATAGAATTTAATTTCCAAGTAAAAGTAATAAAAAGAAATACAAATCAAACCTATAGAGAAATACAAACTGCATATAACTTTTAATTAATTGCAAAATATTCCTTTAATGTATTTTTGTGCCCATTTGTTTATTATAATCTGAAGGTTCTCAGAATACTTCACCAAAGTACAGCATTTGCTATTACCCATAAATGAGAGCAAGTAAGTGGTGCAGTGGTTAATACTGCTGTTTTAGCACTGCAGAGCCACTGGTCCAAATTCAGGGCTCAGAGTCTGTGTGCGTATTGTATGCTTATCCAATGCGTACAGAGTTGTTTTTTTTTTCCTGCTTAGTTTGTCCACCATTCCAAAGATGGACATTTTTGGCTGATTGGTAAGTATTTATTGGCACTGTGCATTTCATGTGTGTTCCAAGTCTACAAATATCTGTTTAAGTGTAGGATGACAAGAAATGCAAGAAATGTTGAACACATACCTAAAAAACAAACATTTTTTATGTTTTAGTATTAACGACCAATTTTTGACATGAAATGTATAATGTGTGAAGATTAAAGTCCAAATATCAAATAAGCACTTTCATAAAAGGTACAAGTATAACAAAGCAAGTGTGCTTTTATTCAAGACTATAACCGAAGAAGAAGAAATTGGGTTGGTGCAGCGGTTTTCAAACTTTTTGCACCAGGGACCCTTATTACATTCCGGGCCTAGCTCGTGGACCCCTATATTGAACAAGTAAAATTTTATAACGTAAAATGCAATCAAAATAACGGACATACAAGTTCCACAGTACCTTCTTCACAGAAAATCATAAATGAACAAGTAACGCAGAATAAATTTTCGTTACGCCTATGTGCATATAATTATGGAACAAAGTCATTTTTATGAAATTATTAGGGTACCATTGGTTTTGGTTAACCCTAATAATGTCAGTGGGAAGGATGTGCTTGCTTTGATTTGCACAAACTGTCAATTCTCGGTGCTACTTTTGATAAGCTCACACGCAAGTCACTTTCAACAGCCAGTCTGGATCTGCACTTGCTCTTCATATTCGTAAATGCTGAAAATGCTGTTTCACACAAATATGTTGTCGCAAACGGTAACAAAATCTTGACTGCCTTGTCGAATATCAAGGGATACTCAGAAGCCACACTCAACCAAAAAGATGACAGTGATTGCTGCTTGAACTTATTTTGTAAGCTGCGATCCCATGACAATTCAGCTAACTCCTCCTGCTCACACTCAGCGAGGTCAGTCAATTCAACATCAAAGGGACTGCGGACCCAATCAAAATTAGCAATGTTATCATTCAAGAAGTATTCATCAAAATGGTCAGCCAGCGACTGCAAATGCTGCTCGACATCGCAAATTATGAGATCGGCGTTGATCAACAAATTGTTGCAGATGTAATCATCCAAGATTGGAAACTTGTCTAAAACCTTCTTGTTAATTCTGGTTTTCCATATACTGAGCTTCTTCTTAAATGCTGCAATCTTGTCGTGACTTCTTAAGATGTTTGAATCTCTTCCCTGAAGTGACAAGTTCAGTTCATTTAGTAAATTGAATATATCGGCCAGATAGGCAAGTTTGCCTAGCCAAATGTTATCAGCTATGACTGAAGCTAGGTAAGCATTACATTCTGTCAGAAATACCAGTAGTTCTTCTCGAAGTTCAAATACATGCTACACTATTTTGCCTCGTGATAGCCATCATACTTCTGTATGGAGCAAAAGATTTGAATGCTCAGCCCCCAACTCTTCACAGAGAATTGCAAACGTGTGAGCGTATACTGGTCTGGTTTTAATCAAATTTATAACTTTGATGCAACCAGACCAGACTTCAGATAGTGATTGTGTCGTGTTCTTCGCTGCCAGTGATTGCCGATGAATCATACAATGTGTCGCTGTGATATTAGGTGCTTCTTTCTTCACACATGCCACAACTCCAGAATGCTTCCCGGTTATGGATGCTGCGCCATCCGTGCAAATGCCTATGCACCGATCCCGTGATAGACCTGACTGTGAAAGGAAATTGTGGAGCACTTTGAAAACCTCCTCGCCAGATGTTCTGCAAGGCATTGGATAACATAAAAATAAATCTTCTATTATTTCCCCTTCCCAACAGTATCGCACAAACGCCAGCAGTTGTGCCAGGTTGGCAACGTCGGTGCTGTCATCCAGTTGTATTGCAAAATAACCTTCTTTCAGTCTGTCAATTAGTTGTGCCTTTATATCACCTGCAATGTCTTCTATCCTTCTTCCAATTGTGTTGTCAGACAATGGAACTCCTTTCAGTTTTGCAGTGCATTCTTTATCTAGAACTGTTTTGCACATATCAACTGCAGAAGGAAGAATTAAATCTTCAGCAATCATGTGAGCTTTCTTAGTGCAAGCCACTCTCAATGCCACCAAATAGGATGCCTTCAGCAATTTTTCGTTTGGTATCAATGACGACTTAAAAAATGTTGTCTGCTTGATATATTCTCCCTTCTTTCTTTGGAAAAATATTTTCGGGTTGCCAGCTAAATCAGGATGGTTCTTCGTTAAATGCTTTTTCAATTTGGCTGGCTTCAAAGCTTCATTTGACAAAATTATGTTACAAATCAGACATTGCGGTCAATTTGAATTTGAAGCACATTTGACAAAACCAAATTTAACCTACTCCTCGTCATATTTTCTTAACTTTGGTGTTGGCTTTCTCTTGCATTTTGACAAGTCATTAGCTTCTGATTCTGAATCGTCAAAACTGTTGTCTCTTTCGTGTAACATCAACTCTGCTTTCTTACGCTTCAAAAACTTATCCATTCCCTACCTACAGCAAACAACAAAATAATTATTTACTTAGGAACTACAGCGAACGTGAACGAAATAGGCCAGTTACGCCAGTAGATGGAATATATTATAGTATTACTATATTATTAAACACTCTGGCCATACATTTTAATTTCGACAACAGACTAGAATACATCTTATTGAAATTTGACGTCACAGTAGCACGCTTAGAATAATTAAAACCAGCATCACTAACATTACTAAAATACTAAATGGTCTGACTCTGACCGAAAAGGCCCATAGGGTACCGAAGCGTTTCGAAAGTAACGGTGATAATTAACGAGACGCTTAATTATTATGGAACTAAACGGTGTTAATTAATGGATATTTCACAACACCCTTGCAGACCCCCACCGTATCCTTCGCGGACCCGAAAACCACTGGGTTAATGTACTTCATTGTCACGACTGATTTGATAATACAGTGGTAAGATCTGCTGACTCGTAATCAAGAGGCCGTGGGTTTGAACCTTGCCGCGTCCCAAAATAAATGTTTTGAGTAGTGAGCTGCTCTTATTGTTACTATTATACAATAAAAACATACATTTGATTTGAGTCTGTAACAGCTGGTGTAAATATATGGTACTTGTTTTTTGTTTTTTTTTATTCATTTTTATTCTCTCAGTCATGTTCACGCTCCCCCTGATCTGACACTGCTGTTTTCAGATAAAGACGTGCTATAACAGAAGTGAACTCAGATGAGGATGAGGGTTCTACTTTGGAGAAAGAGAACCAAAGCCCTCCCCACAAGAAATGTCCACTCGCATATAAGAACAACACAGCTGCACCAGGTGTAAAGGCAAAAGATGGCACCATTTGGATGTAGCAATAGGTCGGGCATCATCCTCCCAGTCAGTCTGCCCCACACCTGTCCTTCAACAAAAACAGCACAACTTACAGAGCACGCCAAGGTATCGTGCAAAGTCCAATTTGTGATTATGTTTTGTGATGGTCTTTACATAAAAATATTTATATGTTACTTATATAAAAGCCATATCGAATTTTATTTACCTTGATTTATTTATGTATCTTCCTACAGTATAAAGTCACAAGTAAACTGCAGAGCTTCCTCTGTTTGATAGACATGGGCACGCTCACAAAGTACATGTGTACTGAAGTGACTTTAGCTGCAGGTGGAAGCTCCATACAACTGTTGTTATGGTTCTGCCTTTGTCCAGAAAAAGTTTCAATGACCTTAGTCTCGGAAATTCTTTCTCCCTTGGCGTGACTAGGATCTTTTCTGGAATAAGATCAAATAAAGTTGCGTAGGGTGCAACAGGAGCTCCACACTGGCTTGCTACAGGGCCACAGGTTTGAAGCATGGAAGCTCAACTCTGCTGGGGCTCATGGCCACTGACAGGCTGAGGCCTCCTCTGTGCAGCTTGAAGGAGATTGTGGAACATCCGGCGCACTTCCAGGTGGTCTATAAAAGAAGTGGAGATGGAAGAGATAAAGAGAAGAAAGGGACTGTGTGTTTGGGGTTTACTGGTGCTTATTTGTACCGTGCTGCTGTGGGGAGCAAGGGACAAGCGCTTCCTCGTTGAAATAATGCCTGTGTTGTGCTGGGACTTGTGCCTCTTTCTGTTGCTTCAGATGTTTGGGGAGCTGCGTGCCCCATGGTGTCCACTGTATATATATTTATATATATGTATATATATATATATTTATATATATATATATATATATACATATATATATATATATGTATATATGTATGTATATATATATATATATATATATATATATATATATATATATATATATATATATATATGTATATATATACAGAGGAAGAGAGAGAGAGAAACACACTTCTACATTAAAATACTTCCATTTCATTGTACCAAAGGTTTGTTACTATTATAGGCCTCAATCTCTAATTTGGTTGTATGCTTTATAAAGATTAGTAAATGTTTGATGTTCAAACTGTTACAAAAAAAATGTAATCTCTTAGATGCAGTTAATTAATTCATATAAAGTTTGATATGCTGCCCATCATTCTTAAGTAGTTATAGTTTATATATAAAGTTTGCAGACATCTTAGATTACTTTATATTGATGCAGTTGTTAAAGTCATCATATTTACTGACCTTGTATGAGTGACTTTATTAAAATGTAGGTAATGATTCAGCAGATGTTAAGGATTTTCAGACTGACATTTACATACACTCCAGATAGTCATGCAGAATATTTTATTTCAATATTGACACTAGAATGCATTCTTGAAGAGAATGCAATTTATCACCACCATGAATATGAATGAGTGATGCCTTTAAAATATCCTGTCAATTGTATTATGAAAATATCAGTAAAACAGTATTCCCTATAAATAGAAGATGAAGCTTTGATAACAGGAAATATATGAATGGAAGCTAATAAAAGAGAACACAATGGGATGAGAAGTGACAACACTGTTAAAAATAGCCTTGACAAAGATAAAAGCAAAGGCTTTGAATTATACAAGGTTCAAAAGATAAAAAAACAAAGCTGGGAATTCAGAACAACCTATGAAGGCAAAGTGGAATTGTGTTTTAATAAAGATGAAACAAGCCAAAATTATAAAGAGTTTTGAGAGATACTATCTAACAGTTGATAATGAATTTCATTTTGCAATTGATTGGAATAATTGATACCAATTGTTGTATTTTAGATAAGGAAAAGGCTAACATAGAGTATAGCATAGTCTTGCTGCTACAGAGAAAAGTAAAACTATCTTGACGGGAATAGGCCAAAAAGCTCGCCAGTCTGTCCAAAATAATGTCAAGTTGAGTTTTGAAGGTCCCCAAAGTTCTACTCCCTACCACACTACTTATTTCATGCATCTGTGGTTCTCACTGTGAAGAAAATCTTTCTGATGTTTGTATGAAATCTTGCCTTGATTGGTTTCATCTGTGTCCCTTGGTTCTTGTAAAAGTTAGGATCCACTGTCTCCAGATTAGATCTCAGTAGTGTATTATACGCTGTAGATTAAGTATAACCTAACTTGACTTGTACAACACATACAGTATATAAGCTAATGGACTACTAAACCTCTTAATCATTTGTGTAGATATAGGCAGAAAAGTGTCTACTATAACCCACTCTTATCAGTCCGAAACCTCCTTTTTTGTATTTAAATCTATTGTTTTACTCCCAATGTGTAATAATGTATAATTATTTAGATAAAATTTCATCTGCTACAAACTTGCCCTAGCTTTTATTTTATTTTATTCTGTCTACACTTAGTATCATCTGCATACTTGACCAGTGAATTTATTTATATTCTTATCCAGATTTTGTATGTATAAATACAAAATAGCAAACTCAGCACTGATTCCACAGGCACACCACTTTTGACATCACCTATTTCTGAAAAAGTTCCCCATAATAAACCCAGTGCATCCAGTTATGCACACACATATACACTGAACCCTAAATTTCCATTTCTTTTAGATTGATCACTGAACTTTCATGTGGTGCCTTATCTAAAGCCTTCTGAAAATCAAGACAATATATCTTATGCATCTCTGTTATTGTATGTTTTTATTAATTGGTCATAAAATTCCAGCATATTAGTTAAACACTGCCTCTATTTGTCTAAACCCTCATTGACAATTTATTAATATGTGTTCCTGATGTGTCATGCCCAATCTTTTCTCCAGTAATTGGTTCCATTAATTTACCCATGATATGGACTATAAGCTTACTGACCTGTAATTCCTTAGATCAGCCCAATCACCTTTTATATAATGGGATAATGTTTACTAACCTCCAGTCCTTTGAATTTCCGCAGTGTGCAGAGACTTCCAGAAAAAATACACTTCAAGGCTTTATATGTGTACTCAGGGATAAATAACTTAAATGTGTAAAAGCAGACTAATCTCAAAGTCAAAACAGAATTTTAATAGAAATTAATGAGCATCCTCAGACCAGTTAGTTTACTATTTTCAGAAGCTGTTTCAGTGGCCAGTTGATAGCAGAGTAGTCCTTGACCTTTGAAAAAGATCAGTGAATGTTCCAGTGCCTAGGAATAACAGAAAAAAAGAATATTTGATCTGTGTTCTGCTTCTTCTACTTCACTATCAATAAAGTGTTTTTGGAATATTATAATAAAACACTTTCTTTCAGAGTCTAGAGTCAAATCAGTAAGCCTATAGAGCGGTAAAGGGTGTTGAGGGTGCCTTGCTGGGAATTCTAATTAACAAATCTGAAAATAATGGAACACTATCTTGTTAAGCCTTTCCATATAGATTTCAGTGGAGCATTTGACACTATTCACTTCATTTTCTAGATGGGTAGGTTATCTCAAAAGTTAGTCTGCGCTTCTACTGCCAGAAAGTTAGATTTACTGTGTCATCCTCAAAAACAAATAAACTCTGATTCACTTCAAGACTGTTTTCTCATTTGAGTATTGTGCATTTTCTACACAAATATATGCTAAGCCTCATCTTAGACTGCAAATGTTTTCAATAGCTTAATAATATTGTGCTAGTGTGGTTTTTAAAATCTGATGCTTCTTCACAGCAATGCTTTAAAGATTGCACCCATAAAATATCCTAGATGGTTCTCTAATAACTTTCATTATACTAGACTAATACCCTAATAACAACAAAAAGGACTGTAATAAACTTTAGAGAAAAAAAGCAGTATCTGCACTTACTTAAATAAATGGTCACATTTGGTTGATAGGGTCACATCCTTGAGATGATGATCAGTTGGAATTAAAAAAAAACTTTTTTTTCTTTTAAAAATATAAATTGTAGTTGCTTCATTTTTCAAATACTCTTTGTGTCTGTTTTTGGAAGCATGATTGTTCAACATTAAATTAAACTTAAATACATGATTCAAGCAGCAAGCACAGTGATGGAGCCAGAATGATCCTGGTTACACTTTGCACTATGAACTCCTCTTTAGATGTTTGACAAGGCACAGAATACATAATATAGAAAAAAATACAATGTGGTTATATAACATCATTAAGTTTTAACTTCAGCAATTAGGCTTTTCATTGCTAAAAAAGTAGATCAGCAAAAACTGCAATACATTTTTCACATACTGTATAACTAAGAGTTTTTCTTTTTTACGAGTTATATTTATTCTCTTTCATATTGTCTGATATTTTAAGTTGTAGTTATATGGCTTATGTGGCTTTAATTGTAGTTATATGGCCTATTGGTTTTCCCCATTCTAGCATGATATACACGGAATCTTTTCCCACAGCCCCAAAATTATACTGTATGTCTCACCTCTTCCACTGATCTCATTTGCTTAATTTTATTTGGGAGCGGCCATTTGTTTATGGGTCATTGCAATTGAGGCTCTATGGGTATACATACATTAATTGCCGTGATGGAGTAGCTCAAACCATATTCAAGTTTCAACTGCCATTTTTTCAGGGTGCCGCACTGCACATTTGAACTGCTACTCAGCTGTATTTGTGCTGCTCACTCACACCTCCCTCACAACAGTTTTGAAATGAAACTCCACGGGTGACCACGCTTATGTTTCAAGTGTCAGTGCTTCGCAGCAATTGCTAGATACTTAATGGAGGACCAAGTACTTCCTACACTCATTGTTCATGTGTTGGTGCTTCTCAGTGTTCTTTAAATCACTGGGAAAGTTTGTCATTCTTTCGTTATTGCTTCACAGAGATCAATTGATGCTTCAAGTGGGTGTAAGAAAAGAGGGGTTAATCACTAAACTAATTACCAGTTTTGCCTTCGGAAATGCTGGTCATTAATAGAAACAAGATGTCCACTAAAGGGAATGCCAAATTGATGCAGGTCAAGTGAGGGATCTCTGTTTCTCTTTACCAGAAGTATGAAGATATCTACACAATTTATGAATATGGTTCATAAGTCAGTAAAAGTCTACATTAACTCTCAGAACCAAAGTAGGTGTACTTACAGTCTGGCATAAAAGATGCCTTGCACCTTTACTGGACAGTTTTCTCCAGACAAGTGGAAGAATCTTCAGCGCATTTTTTTTCTCCTTCACTGTGGTCACACCTTCTTTTTGCACGTGGTGCTACAGGTTCTCTATGATGTTCAAAAACACATCTTGTTAATTATCCCTGCTGGGTCAGTCAGCTTGTATCATGAGATGAACATGTGCCTTTGATGTATAAGGCCTCTCTTTGCTTGAGCATTTGCTATTCCTCAGCAAAGTCTGGACTAATGACAACCTCATCCAACTCCAATACAGACATGTCTTCAACCCTTCCAGTCCAGAACAGAGCCCTTCAGTGTAAAGCGATTGCTTCAGCCATGGACTGTCAAAATTATGGCCAGGTTGAATGTACTAAGCTTGATGAGAATAGAGAAGGTTTGCACTTTACAAGGGTTTTTAATGAAAGGAATAGGTGTAATGCCATTGATTTCTTGGGTGCATATAAGCCCATGCTTTATGGTTGGAGTTCCATCCATCAGTGTTATTCATCCTCCTTTGTTCGAACTGAAGTGTCCTGCTGTTGCCTCCAAGAAATGTCACTGCACTGTTACTTGGTCTAGGATTAATAATCTTATCAGATAAAGGGCAGTGCCTGCAATCCAACGAGGGTCCCCATCCTGGAAACTGAGACTTAGCTGGAATTAAGAGTTTCTGGCCCTGGCTGTTTAAATCAGAGACCTGTGTTTCATGCAACTCAAGAAAGGATAATGCCAGTCTGTCCTACAGGGGAAAGCTCATGTGGCGTAGTGGGATTGAAAAAAATCAGTTGACCAAGGAAAGTACCAGTTCATCTATTATTCACACCCACTCATTAGTAAAAATATTAGAGGGAACATTGGCAATAAGTACGAATGGCCTCAACTCGGTCAGCCACAAATCAACACATGACTATAAACAGTTCACAGACTACTACTTTTGACTTAACCCAATTTTGACTGTCACTGTAGCTTTTCTAATTGAATGAGTTGAAAAAAAGAACTTTGTTCCTAACCCCATGGTAGAAATGAGCAAATTGTTCAAGCAGGAAAGCAGGCATGGAGAAATGGGTGGAAACAGAGAATCAGGGTCCAGTTACTTACAGTAGTTCTAAGCACTGAAAGGGGCATTAGGAGCTGCACAAAACGGTGCAAAAAAACTACAGGATGTCCCATAAAGAAACTGAGATCAAGCTACCTGTGCACTCTTTATTCTGGATCTGGGATGCGATCATTAACTTACATTCTTCATAATCTCTCTATTTGCTTGCTTAACAGCCATTTTCTCTGTTCACCCAGGTTGACTGTTTGCATCCCCCATTCAAATTTTGTTTTATTGAAGACAAACATTTTACTCCTGAATGTTTTTCCTAATGCCAACCTTCTTTTTTTTCAGACATGAGGAAAAATTAGGGTTGATATACCCAAAGCTGATAAAATAGCATAAGGGTGAACCATTCTCTTTATTTGTGTTAACTGTTTTCCTGCCTTTTGTATTTACTGCCTAATAAATACTGTCTTTCTCTGTTAAGTTGTCTGATGAGCTAGGGTGGACTTGTAAAGTCATAATAATATATAATGTACAAATTTAATGGGCACTTTTCCAAAGGCTTAACGGGAATGTGGCCGAGATGTAATACGAGAAGTGACTTGCATTAATAATGGTTCCTACATTTTAACTTTGTACCACATAAAAATAGGATTTGCTTGTCTTGCTTGACCTTATTTAATGTTAACATATTTTGTGAAGTTCACTTGTTGTTTATATATCCACTGAAACCTAATATAAATAATGTTTTGCGTTCTCATGATTTCTATTGGTATATGTGGCCTTTGAATGCAGTTAAATATAGTAAATGATGCATTCAACTCTTTGAGACATGTTCAATTAAAATATATATTCTGAGCAATATTAATGAAGGTTTTCCATTAGCCGTTGTTAATTGTGATGCTCCTGCTGCCTAACACAACACTTTATTTTTTATTTATCATTAAAAAAGAAGGAGTGTTCATCAACCAATACAGCTCAGATGTACAAACCCATAATTCAAGCTAACATAGGCTGCGAAAAGAAGACCTGGTGTTAATATGTGGCTGCACTCATCTGGATTGCAGTCAGTATAATTTAGGCAGAAACTGAGTAGATCATTTATCAGCTCCAAATGTGCTTCTGTAATTCACTGCAGCAATTGTCAGTAAACGGTGAAAGTATTGGCAAGTGGCAATTATTCATAGTACTGCAAAATTGTAAGCACTCTTTTCATGTACTTCTTGAATTGCAACTTCAGGGCTCTTGTCTGTATCAATTACTTGTATTAATGGACTGGTACACCTAATATTGCGTACTTTTAAATTTACATTTACATGCTTAGCTGTGGCAAAAATCACAAGCGTGTTCCAGAAATAAAAGATTTACTGTGTATAAATACCATATCTCTCATTAAATGGTTTCTTTAAATTGCCATAGGAATATGCAACTTTTAAAAAACTATTAACCATTTGTTAGTGACAAAACTCTAAAATGTTGGGCTGTGAATAAACCTTCTAGTTTGGGAAAAGACAGTCTTGGGGATGGCAAGATTGGTAGATGAACTGAGCATCCCAGAAAGTGTAATAGACCATGGAAAATACAGGAAAATACATAAAGTGAGAGATGTGATACATAGAAGACAACATTTAATGTCGTCTTAGGGCACTAATGAACAGTTGGCTTGTATGCATTTGGACTAACAGTGAGAGTGAGAGGGAGATGCCTTAACTGAAGGTTTGAATACTACCTGGCATTTTGAGATCAGTACATGGTAACAGGTAGGGAAAGTAGGACACTCATGCCCCTTTGAAAGGTGGTAGCAGTCTCTCTTACCCCTTCATTAAATTATATGGCTGTATACCAAGTTACTATTTTAGTGGAGGAAGCAATATGATGGGCTGCATGGACAACAGGAACAATAAGTAAAAGTAAAACCATCCCTAAAGGAATTCTGTAGCCTGGCCTAATGTGACACTGGAAGAGAGTTTAAAACCATTTTAAGACAGAGGGCCCACTGAGTTTTGATTAAGGAGTTAAGTTTGGGCAAAGTGTCACTCACATTTACCCTTTCTTACTAAAATACTTGAACTAATAGTCAAATCACAACTTATTTGAGGAATTTCACTCTAGCTTGAACATTGTTAACAGTGCAGAAATGTCACTAACCTGAATTATTAACAATATTCTACTGTCTTCTGACAAAGGAATTTCAACAGTAGACATGTTGTTAGATTAAAGCAAAGCCTTTTACACTACTAACCATTCTGTTGTATTACATAGGCCATAAAATGATGTCCTTACTTCAGGCACTATCCGTGTGTAGTTTAATTCATATTTATCAAGTCGATGTCATTATATAAAAGATGTGCTGACAGAAGTTAAATATGGTGTCCTGCAAGGCAAAGCTCTCTCATTTTACATATTTCCATTGCAAACTGTCATTGGAAAACAAAACATTAAATTTCACTTGTATGCAGACCATACAAAGCTATATACTCTAATAGTGTCCTAATTAATGGTTTCAGTGAGTTAAAGGAATGGGTGGATTAGAAGTACATGTCTTTAAAAAACAGAAATGTTGCTTATCTGTCACTTTTTAACTCAGTTATACTAACATTAGCTTTACTGAATCAGCACAGAACTTGGACATTATCTTTGAATAAAACTGAATTTGAATGATTTTTTTTTTCAGTTTTATTCTTGGGTTCTTGAATAAAACTGAATTACTAAAATCATTCAAATGACATGTTGAGGTGAATGTCCATGTGTGAGGAAAAGTAACATCCGCCATAGTCATTGTGGTGTATGTTTGCTCAGCAAGACACCAAAAAGAAATGATTGAGCTGCGTTTGTATGTCTGCTTTTATCCCTTCAGCTCTAACCTTTACAAGTACCATAAATTTACACAGGATGTTACAGACTCACATCAAATGTATGTTTTTATTATATGATAATAATGATAATAATTGCAGCTCACTACTCAAATCGCTAAATGCAGGAATGACATGAGATTCACAATCTTTTATCTTGAGGCTGCTAAGAGGTAGCTTTTCCACTGTGCCATCTGTTTAGATCTGTGATGGAACAGCATTACCACTGTGACAAATGTTCAAAAATGAAATGTGCAAACACACACATATGCGAACATCTTTTACTTTTTACCGACTGATAGTTAGGCTTCAGCAACGTGTCACTTGAGCAATTACTTTTTCTTTGGTTTTATTCATTGAATAAAAGCATACTTGCTTTGTTGCACCTTTTGTGAAAGTGTTTATTGGATATTTGGTCTTCGGTCTTCACACATCCTACACTTCACGTCAACATTATGTCATTATTACTATAGCATATGAAAACATTTTCTGCCATTATTATTATAACATATGAAAACACTTCCTGTTTTAGCTGTGTATTCGCCATTTCTTGCCTTGCATTTCCTGTCATTATATACTGTATTTGCACAGATCATTGTAGATATGGAACACACCTTAAATGTATGTATTTCAAATCACAGTATTTCATTACCTATACAATTCCTTACAAACTCATTGACAAATAAACACTTCAACACAGACTTCAGCTGTGAAGATTGCAGCAGGGTGATGCCTTCATCTGACTGAATGGGGAGTGGAGGGTGTAGCAGGCTGCGTTCTGCTAATCCTCACAGTTGGAAAACAAAAGTGGGCTATTAGCACAGTGATAAGGAGTTATGAGGCTCTTGGCGTATGTCAGGTAAATTTAAGGATGCCAGGGA
Organism: Erpetoichthys calabaricus; assembly: GCF_900747795.2. Taxonomy (NCBI): domain Eukaryota; kingdom Metazoa; phylum Chordata; class Cladistia; order Polypteriformes; family Polypteridae; genus Erpetoichthys; species Erpetoichthys calabaricus. Next base: position 76,427,272 of record NC_041397.2, on the reverse strand, counting down.
CAACCAAGAAAAAAATCATAAGCTTCAGCTTCTTAATAACCCTCTTCTATTCTGTTTCTCTTTTCTGCACACTCCAGCATTGAGTTGAGTAGGCAGCCAGTTGGTTGAAGTCTCCAGGGGCCTCATGTATAAACGGTGCATACTCCCGATTTCACGCTCAAATCGCAATGTATAAAACCTAAACTTGGCGTAAAGTTCTCCACTCAGTTTTGCAAACTGGCGGCACCCAGCATCAAAGCAGTGCTTTTGTTCCAGTGTCGTTTCCCTTTCTTTTTTAGATGCACATCCCTGACGCAGCTTTATCATGTACACTGAAATTAACCACATATTGTTTATTAGTTTAAGGCATCTGATTGTAACTAACCTGTAACAATATAATGGTCCACGGAATGGCCAAACTATTCCAAATACCATAGCTGCTTTAGCATTGTTTCTCTCAATGCACCACTCAGACTATTTATCCCAGTGTATCTGAGTGTGGAATCACAGCTCTATAGCAGCTGATCGGAAAGAGAATTATCGGTATACAGCATCAAGCACATGCTGCCTCACCCATGCGCACTGTCTATTGAACTGCTCTCATACAGCAAACACTTCAGAGCCTTTCCTGTAGGGACATCGCGGTTCAGAAACAGCTTCATCCCAAGAACTGTAAACGTACTCAATCAGTACATCAAATGCTCCTTGTAGAACTGTTAGTACTTATAAGTACAATTACCTCACTGCGATACAGTTATAATATTGCACAACCTGCGCCACTTTATAAAGCGCATATTTACATATGATGACAATATCATTTTTAAGATGAAATGCAGCAAAATATGTTTATTACATTATACAGATAAAATGTTAACATCATTTAAATAATCTATATTTTTAATAATTAAACATGTTAGGACACTGTTTTGCAGCACTAGCTAGTTCAAGGATTGTTCCTGCCTCATCCTGTATTCTTGCTGGGGCTGGGGCGATACTGGAAGGATAGTTGGATAGAATAATTAAACATGTACTACAAAGATATTTCAATGTTCCTTAAAAGTTTTCAAGAATCGGCGTTCTAAGCTTACAGATGGCTTAACATCTATTACAGAGCTGATTGTGTTGGCGATTGGTTACTTGGAGAAAGAAAAGGAAGGACAGGAATTGGAGGTTAGTACGTTTAAAAGAGACAGTACTGCTACAATAAATTATTTCATCAAAGGTCGCACACAGCGCAGCAAGCATCTTGCAGGGGGGCAGAAACAATCTTTGGACAGGGCGCCAGCTTGTCATTATCACTGCGCCACCGTGTTCCCATTTTTAATAACATAATGTTTAATAACTCCTATCATTATAAAAATGATGTCAAGTATATAAAATGATATCAACATTTTAATTATTCAAAGAGCTGTACTATCACAAATGTAATGGATTGTGTCTTGTCGGAGGAAGAGAAAGCCCTTTTAAGAAGCACATAGTGATTCACACACATAGAGCACATAGAGGAACACATGCAAAACAAAGCATTTAACGTGCTACTTTAGTTACAATGGTATTTGAGAAACTAGTAAATTAAATGATTTATGATGTTCTACTTCAATGACAAAATAAACTATGTGATTAAAGTAGAAATTTTGAGATTAAAATTGACATTTCAAGCTTTTTTCTAACTGTGTCCCTATTTTTTTTTCTTTTCTCTGTACCCTAATAAGCTTTCATATCACACTCAGACAGTGGGCTACGACTCGCCTTTTCACGGCGACTTTGATATCTGAGAACTTCTTTTTTATTTTGGGCACTGTGCGACTTTGTGAACTTGAGCTTTCGAGTTTCTCCAACACTCTATGTAACTTGATCAACTTCCTTTTGTTGTTTATACCTCTGTTTAAACCAACAAATAATACATTTTTCCTTGCCTCCACTTGGTATTCGCTGAAATTATTCTATTTTCCACTGTGCATTTGCTATTGTCTTTTCACAGAATGCTGAGCTTAAGGGCTATTTATATTGATTTGCATATTCAAAGAGACGTAATTCTGGGAGGAGTTGGGTTTGGGCAGCAGGCGCGTGCATGTGCGTTACTTTTCACACTGACTGGGATTTATGGAGCGGAAGAACCTGGAAGTTGGCGATTTATGCATCTGGATTTTTTTTGTCCGTACGCCCATTTCCTCTTTTCTACTTACACCATGTTTTAGTTTGAATTCTATGCATGACGTTATGCATGAGGCCCCAGGACTGTGACCATATGTGACTTTGTCTTTGATTTTCTCTGTTATAATTGACAATGAACCTTCAAGAGGTTTAGTTTTCTCCTGGAATGGTGCTTATAGGTGTTTTGGTTTTCCTTGCCTTTGTTGTCAACTGGCCATAGTTCAGCTTCTTCTTCTTCTTTCGGCTGCTCCCGTTATGGGTCGCCACAGTGGATCATCTTGTTCCATCTTACTGTCAGCAATCAGTTATAATTAATTATAACTAAAAATGAGAGATTTCAGTTCTTCATTTTTAATACATTTACAAACTTTTCTGAAAATGTGTTTTTTTTAGTTTGTCATTACGAATTATTGATTGTAGATTATTGGGCAAGAAATTGCAAATTTATGCATTTAAAATTAAATCTAAAACACAAGTGTGCTGAAATTGAAGGAGTTTGAATACTTTCTGAATATACTGTAATTTATCTGTTCTTTCAATTTTGTCCATTATATAGTTAAATTGGAGTGTATGTCTTTAAGGAGGAGGATGTACAATCTGTGCCTGTGAGACCTTGCAGGGGCTTCTGAATTCTAAAATGAAAGGGCTGCTGGGCTCTTTTCTAAGGAGAAGAAACCTTGAAAAGGAAGATGGTTTTCATTAAGGAAAACAAAGCAAAAAAGAAAGGGAGAGAGACTACTGAAGGCATCTAGAGACAAAATGCCATGAACAACAGTAGCCACTGATGGACTGAAATCTTTGTGATGTCCAACCTACATACAGTGCTACACATCTACTGCAGCAGAACTCGAGAGTTGTAGAATTGACTTTTCACCTGGGACAACTGCTTTGATGCAGGATTACTGCTGATGAGATGTTTCTAATGTATTTTATTTGGAATGTGTGGCAGTTAAATTTTATGTAATATATTACATCTCAGCATTCTGTTTGAAAAGTGACAGTTTTTCATTTCAATAAAGAAAGTTTGTTTTATGTATTTTGAGGGGATGTTTGTACTACTGGGGTCAGGAAGCTTTGTGTTTCTTTATAATCTATATGTCTTTGGAAAGTGGAAGTTAAATGATTACATCTTTATATTTTTATTTAATTTTTATCACTTTGATAAATTTTTATTGTAGAATTGCATGTTTTGTATTTTGTTTAATTCTGCAGTTACTTTGGTCTAATATGTTTTAATATTCATAATACAATTAATATCTTATTCTTATTTGTTATCCAATTTTTTATTTCTGGCTAACAGCAATTAAAAAGAAAGGGAAGTATTAAATTAGGTCTTAGATATTGTCCTCATTCCAAACTTGCATTATATTCTTTATACCTCCTTTGGGATTTTGTGTGTGTTGTGCTTTCTTATTTTCAGTTAAAAAATATGCTAAAGAAGCTCTCTAAAATCCATAAGACTCTCATCGGTCCACAAACACCAAGCTCTCCATCCTGGGCTTATAGCATTAATGCCCAGGAGCCCACTAGCTTTACACCTTTTTTGATTGTTATCAAATTTTTAAATACAAATTACAGCAAATGAAACATTACCATGAAAGTATCAATATATTGTTACGCTTGGGTCACAGATTTGCACAGAAACACAGGAGGTTGTAGAGACAGGAACTTTATTCAAACACTGCAAACGAACATTTGTCTCTTTCAAAAGTTTAAACGTGCTCCTTGACAAGACAGAGATGACAGTTCCGTCTCACAATTAAAAGTATGCAAAAATATATTCCTTTTCAAAGGAGTGCGCATCAGGAGCAGAGAATGTTTGGGAGTGAGAGAGAGAGAGAGAGAGAGAGGGAGAGAAATAAAAGCAAACAATCCAAAAACCGTTAGGTGCTGTTCAGGCATTTAAGCATGCGTAGTGTCGCGCAGGAAGCATATTGCACGACAGAGCAGCCACAAGTAAGCCCAGCAAGTAAGGAAGCAATGTGAAGGTAGTCTTTCAGCGTTTTTCAGAGGAGCGTCTGTATCCTTTAGGGGTGCGATCAGCAGCCCCCCTGCTCACACCCCCTCCATCAGCTTTATTCACATTCTGCTATTTCGCTAGGAATTTGTGCAGGTCAGATGGAATCAGAACCAAAACATGATCACCAAGTTTGAATTCACGGAGCTTACAGTGTTTATCATAAACCACAACAACAACATTTATTTATATAGCACATTTTCATAGAAATTATGTAGCTCAAAGTGCTTTACATGATGAAGAAAGAGAAAAAAGACAAAGTAAGAATTAAAATAAGAGAACACTAATTAACATAGAATAAAAGTAAGGTCCGATGGCCAGGGAGGACAGAAAAAACAAAAAAAATCTCCAGATGGCTAGAGAAAAAAAAAAAAAAATCTGCAGGGGTTCCAGGCCATGAGACCGCCCAGCCCCCTCTGGGCAATCTATCTAACAAATGATCAGTCCTCATTGTGTTCATGGTTTTCATGGAAGGACTTGATGATGACGGTCACATGGACTTCTGGCCTTTAATCTATCAATGTGGGGACATCATGGTGCTTTGATTAGGTGGTGGTGGTGCAGGTCGCCACCACAGAAAACCGGAAAAAGAACAGAAGAGAAAGAAGGGGTTAGTACGGATTTTGGAGCCACCATGAATAGTAATGATTATTAATTGAATATGCAGAACAGCAGGATTAAATTAAAATGAAGTTATGAGAAAGCCATGTTAAAGTAATGTGTTTTTAGCAGTTTTTTAAAGTGCTCCACTGTATTAGCCTGGCGAATTCCTATTGGCAGGCTATTCCCGATTTTAGATACATAACTGTAGAAGGCTGCCTCACCACTTCTTTTAAGTTTAGCTCTTGGAATTACTAAGCAGACACTTATTTAAAGATCTAAGGTTACGATTTGGAATATAAGATGTCAGACATTCCGATATATAAGATGGAGCAAGATTATTTAATGCTTTATAAACCATAAGCAGTATTTTAAAGTCAATTCTGAATGACACAGGTAACCAGTGTAGTGACATCAAAACTGGAGAACTGTGCTCGGATTTTCTTTTCCTAGTTAGGATTCTAGCAGCTGCATTCTGCACTAGTTGCAATCGATTTATGTCTTTTTTGGGTAGTCCTGAGAGGAGTGCGTTACAGTAATCTAGTCGACTGAAAACAAAAGTGGAACTAATTTCTCAGCATCTTTCAATGATATAAGAGGTCTAACTTTTGCTATATTTCTTAAGTGAAAAAATGCTGTCCTAGTGATCTGATTAATATTCGATTTAAAATTCAGGTCATAGTCAACAGTTACCCCTAAATTCTTTACCTCTGTCTTGACTTTTAATCCTAATGCATCAAGTTTATAACCTCATTGTATCCATTATTGCCTATCACTAAAATTTCAGTTTTCTCTTTATTTAGCTTGAGAAAATTACTATTCATCCACTCAGAAACACAAGTAAGACATTGTGTTAGTGAAACAACAGATTCGGGGTCATCAGGTGCTATTGATAAATACGTAAAGACGTTTCTGGGTTTTCTGTTCACATCACTGATTTTCCACAGCAATAGAAGAAAGTTTAGAAATTATATCCTGCAACAAAATTACCCAATCTGCAAAGCTTGGCCCGTGAGCTGTTGTCCCAATTCCTGTCCATTCCTCTCGTTCACCATCCAAGATGCCTCACGGGCGCCTGCCAAACAACAACTCGAATGGACTCAAGCCAGTGGATGCCTGCGGTGATTCCCGCACTGCAAGCATAATAAAAGGCAGGACAGAGTCTTAAGACATCGGATCATCGTGAGCGACTCGCCTGATCATCTGTTTTAAAGTCTTGTTAAATCATTCAGTCAAACCATTCGTCTGTGGATGGTATAAAGTGGTACTCAATTTCTTAATTGCAAGGCTGTTACACAATTGTTTCATCACACAAGAAGTGAAAGGTATGCCTTGTTCAGTTAAAATTTCTCTAGGGATGCCAATATGAGTAAAAATCTCGTACAAAGCTTTGGCTACAGTGGAGGAATTGGCTTTTTTCAAAGCAGCCACTTCCGGATATCGTGTTGCATAGTCAACCAACACAAGCATATATTGATACAGATTTTTACTCTTAGGAAGAAGGCCTACAATATCTAATCCCACCCATTGAAAGGGGACTTCCAAAATAGGCATAGGAGAAAGGGGAGCCCGAGGAGGGTTTATAAGCAGAGACGATCTGGCAATCAGGACATGAAGTACAGAATTGCTCAACATCTTTCCCCATATTCAGGCAATAAAATCATTTTGATAAACAATGTCTAGTCTTATCAGCCCCCAGGTGCCCACCCAAGATGTGAGAGTGGGCTAACAGCAAAAGAATGTCCCTATGCACTTCAGGTACAACTAACTGTTCAATAAATCCATCCATCCATCCATTTTCCAACCCACTGAATCCGAACACAGGGTCACGGGGGTCTGCAGGAGCCAATCCCAGCCAACACAGGGCACAAGGCAGAAACCAATCCCGGGCAGGGTGCCAACCCACCGCAGAACACACAAAAACACACCAAGCACACACTAGGGCCAATTTAGAATCACCAATCCACCTAACCTGCATTTCTTTGGAAGGAAACTGGAGCACCCGGAGGGTGCCCACGCAGACACGGGGAAAACATGCAAACTCCACGCAGGGAGGACCCAGGAAGCGAACCCGGGTCTCCTAACTGCAAGGCAGCAGTGCTTCCACTGCGCCACCATGCCGCCTCTTCAATAAATTCCCCCACTAAATCTTGACAAATGGGACAGTCCATGTTCAGTCTCCAATCATGAAGTGCAAAACCTTTAGCCAAAAAGCTCATAGTTTTATGTAAAACAACCTGTCGCTATAAGAAATCATAATCGCTGAGTTTATCGCGAGACACATTCCATAAGGCAAGTAATCCACAAGCATCCACAGACAAAAAAGTATGCTCTTAATATAAGCCCTACTCCGAAAAGAAGCCCTAGTTAAGACCCCGTGCAGGCGCCTTTGGATGTGCAATAAACGCCTACCACTACTGTATGTACATAGATGAACAGGACTTAATACCGGTATTTTGACCCCCCCGACAAGATGAGTGCAAAAAGAAACAGCTATTCTGTCGAGTACAAGAAAGGAATTGTGGAGGAGTCCCAGGGCAAAAATCTTACTAATTTCTGCAAAGAGAAGAAGTTGGATATCCGAATGGTCCGAAAATGGCGAGCAGAGTACAATAACCTCAGTCAACAGGTGTTCAAGGGAAATGATGAAGTGTGGATCAGGTCGGCAACCATTATTTCCTGAGCTGGATGATCTGTGAATGGGTTGCTGACAGGAGAGCAAAGGCTTTGGTTGTGCGCAGGGCTGATATTCAAGCATTTGCCCTTGCAATGGCACCACAGTTAGAAATATCCCCAGAAGAATTCAAAGCATCTCAACACTGGCTGGACGACTTCCTTCAGCGATATGAACTGTCTTTAAGAAGATCGACAACACTGTTTAAGCTGGAAGATGCTGAAGTTATTAAACGTGTACTTGCGTTCAAGTCCTTTGATGGCATCAACTTTCTAAATACCAACTTTCCAACATGATTGCTATGGATGAAGCTGCAGTGTTTATGGGCCAAGGACCCAAATGACAATTGATCAGCCTCCTCAGTCTACGTTCCCTCCACCGGTTATGAAAGCACACGTGTTACCTGTATTTTGTCAATTTGTCTGGATGGAAATAAAGCCCCACCTCTAATCATCACTAAGGGCAAGAAGGATAAGTTTCAGGCATTTATGTTCTTGGAACCGAAAAAGCCTGGTGCACACAAGCAGTTATAAGGAAGTGGGTCGATTTAATGCTGCCACATGTTATGTGAGGCATCCAAAGAGGTCTGCTAGTCTGGGATTCAGCCAGCACACACCGGGCTAAAGACATGAAGAGCTTCCTTCAAGAGAAAAGAATAGATCAAATAATGATTCCCACAGGAGTGTCTGCCTATCTCCAGAGTCTTGATATTGCAATAAACAAGCCATTCAAGGACCATTTGTGCATGGAAATTAATGACTACATTGAAAATAGAATGGAGAGAAATCAGTGTGGAAACTCCGTGAAGCCTAGCCTGCAAGAGGTTGTGACTTGGGTGAAGAATTCATGGGTTAAAATTGCTGACAGCTGCTTTGCCAATGCACTATGAGCAGGCTACATGGAGAAGAGGTGCTCATTTAAGGAAAGCTCTGTTGCTAGACATGAGAGATTGGGGCCAATTGTTCTAAAGGAAATGGAGTTGCAAGAAATTCATAATGGAATTCGGGGTTTGGAGAGTTATGATGATGTTCCAGAAGATGATGACATGACTGTATTTGAATAAATGTAGATTTTTGTTCAAGAATAAATGTAGACTTTTGTTCAAAAATAAATGTAGATTTTCGTTCAAGAATACTAGGGGGTTGTGCCCCCAGCTCGCTTCACTCGCCCACCCCTCGGGGCGCACTGCACGCCATCCACTTCGCATCTCTGCTGCTCGCATTGTGAAGGGGGGGCTGAACGTATGCTAAGGAAACGCGGTCGGATCAGCTACTGTCTTACTGCTGCCAAGCTGTGTGTTTTGCTTGTCGTGCTGCGTGTTGATCATTTAAAAGCCTGTGTAGTAGCTGTCCTCTGAGAAAATCATGTATCGTCTCCTTCCAAGATTTTTTTTTTTATAATAGAGGGAAATGTAGATTGTTGTTCATGAAATAAATAAGACATCCCCTGAAAATAAGCCGTAGCGCGTCTTTTGGAGGAAAAATTAATATAAGACCCTGTCTTATTTTCAGGGAAACACGGTAGTAGAGGCAAATTCCATCTTCGTCAACAGTAAATGGGAAAAAGTTGGAAGAAGGTGAGAGGACAGCAGAGAAAACAGTGAAACATCATAAATCCCATAGTTGGAGATAAAAGAAAAAAAGAGGAGAAGTGTCCTGAGCTTGAAGCCTTCAAAAATATCACCAGAGGTAATGATGTCATACTCTGCCTCGTCCAGGAATGAGAAAGGTTTACCTCCTATGAGGAGGCAAGCAGTGCAGGATTTACGTATAAGCTACACAAGCTATAGCTTAGGGCCCCCGCCTTCTTGGGGGCCCCCAAAACAAATTGTCCGAGTGAGCAATTGTCATATATACTTAAATATACTACAGCATTATTTGTCCCAATCAGGCCCGGCCTTAGGCATAGGCGAAGTAGGCGACCGCCAAGGGCCCCGGCGTCCGGGGGCTCCCGGATCGACTCCTTGGTCTAATTTTCATGCATTTCACAGAGCTTCCAGGGTGGCTCTGCCCCGCTCAGGGGGCCCCTGGACCCCCTTTTCGCCTAGGGCCCCATAATACCTAAGACCGGGCCTGGAGGCAAGTTATTAAAAATAGGAGTATGTGGAATCAAATTTGGGGAGGAACCTATATGTTTATCAGCTTTGCACCAAACTGTGAGTGCATAAGTGATTAACAGACCTACATCAAGGGATTGCTGTTTTAAATTCATGGAACAATAGGAAAGAAATGAGAAAGATCTGGTGTGCACTAGGTTAGATGCAGTTCAGATCAGGAGATTCCAGCTAGCACCAAACAAATCTCAGGGTAAATGCACCTGCTTCCAGTGTTTATAATCACTGTTCCCACTGTTTATAATTCCAAATCAGCTGGGCCACTCCACCAACAGACCTGTCACATGCCAAGATGGAGTGCTTGATAGAGGGTCTTTTGTCAATCCAAAAGGAAGATGAAGTATAGAACTAACCGAGGGACAATAATGTTTAAAACTTAGTTGTAGATTGTTGCGGACATACCAACTGGTCAGACAGTTAACCTCCATCGTACTTTGAATCTCTTCCACATCTGAGATCAGGATGATCAGTGTAAATTCTTCATCAGATTTTCATTATTATTACAAAGGGGTGTGTGATGATGCAGTTGCTGGTGTAGAGAGAGTGAAGAGCAGAGGAGATCTTTACTACATCCTCTTGTGATGTACAAGCAAGTAAGATAATTGAAAATTTGAGATGCTGTAGAACTAGATGTTTAAATGTTTTCATTGTGTATGAAGATAGCCCCATTGGTTTGTAATAATAAATGTACAAAATGCTTTGATTGTGGACAAAAATGAATGTGGATCCCTATTACAGGAATTTACTTTACAATATACAGTATGTAGGACATTAGTGTTTGTTGTATGGAGAGCTATAAAGTTTTTACTTGCGTGTGTTAACATGCCAAACATCACCACTCTTCAACACCGTGATTAGTAAGTATTACTACATTTACCTTGAAAGTTCTCTCTTTCTTACCTGATAAAATGTAAAACAACACTACTATTAGGAGACATATTACATTTCATTCAAATGCTGATGACACTATGTTGTATAATGATATGAGAAAACTATAATTATAGCGTAGATAGTTTCGCTTAAGGATGTTAATTTGTTTTAACCTTCTCAAAAGCCGTTTGGTTAACCTCTACCCAACAAAATTCAGGATGCAGAATGCCTGTTCAGGACCTTAAATTAAAGCTTTGCTCACAGGCTACACATTCCATAATGCTTCAGATTTTCAGCAGAAGCAAGGAAGGTTTCTGTTGCCATACTACAGGCAGGCCAGTGATAGGTGTACTGTGGAAAAAGGGGCAAACTTTTATTAATTGAGATGACCAGAAGAAGAAACATCAAAAATTGTTACTGAGAATGTGTCCTATCCTTTAAAGCCAGAAAAGAGTCGTTAAAAATTATAATGAGTACAAACAACCATACAGAAATTTCTTTTGCTGTATTCGCAAAGTAGGATGACCAAAAAGTACACAGCGCTGACCTTTTTATCCTGTCAATTTGATGATGTTGACTCTGCGCATCTCCAAGTAATGTTATACCAATGTCATAGCAACTACTGTGCAAAATGGTGGCACACATGAAAACCAAAATGGCATTGGAAATAGGTGCAAAAAAATCATAACTATCTGAAAACAGCACTCAAGCAAGAAAATAATAACAGGATTTAATTGTGTGACAAAAATATTTTTTTTCATAAAATGAAGAGGAAAATAGCTTCAGAAAAACATGTACAAAATTAACAATGAATACTAATCATTATAGCAGGCATGTTATGTATCAGCATCGCCACCTATAAAAAAATTCTATGTATTCTAATCATAGTACATGAAAATGTAAAAAAGATAATGGAAATTGGCTTGACTCGCTTTGACCCCAAAAAAATAATGACAGTTTAATTCTGTCTTATTATTTACTAATTTTATAAATGACAGATGAAAGCTGTCATTTTTTAAATTTACAGAAAATGGGTCTACCTTTTACTGAATGTGAATTAGTGAGCTATTGTGTATGCACTCTCAGCATGATGATATCACAGGACAACTCTAGAGTTGCCTAGTTAAATGTAAAAGTTACCTTTGATGTGGTGCTAGGAACAGCAGAAATTGGAGGATCTAAGACAGATCGCCTTTTACTGTACCTGTTGCCAAAGCCTTTGAAAGCTTTAAAAAGCAGCATCCACAATTCTGTGATCCCAAGTTTTAGAATCTATCTCTGTTGCAATTCCCATTTTATTGAATAAGAGTATGGTTCTTTCACCGTTAACAAATTACACAGAGCAGTTATGTGAACATAAACATCAACTTTTTTTACAGCGACATCAATAAACATTTTACTGTACCTTCTCTGATTCTTCCCAAAACAACAATAAAATGGCCACGGAAGGATACAATTAATAATAATAATAATAATAAATTTTATTTATATTGCACTTTATATTTTAGCAATCCCAAAGTGCTACAGAGTAAAAATAGAATAATAAAATAAAAAAAAGAACAGAAGAGTCTATAAAATACTTTAACAAAATGACTTTCTAAAAAGATGAGTTTTTAGGTTTCGCTTAAAGGCCTCAGTCGACTGTGGGGCTCTCAGGTAATCAGGGAGGGCATTCCACAGCCTCGGCGCCACCGATGAAAACGCCCTGTCACCCATGCTGCTGAGCTTAGTTCTGGGGACTTGAAGAGTGTTAGTGAGTACAGAGCGGAGGGAACGTAAGGAGTTATGGGGGGTAAGGAGTTCCTGTAGATAAAGAGGGGCATGTCCATAAATGCACTGATGGGTAAGAAGGGAGACCTTGTACTCTATTCTGAATGAAACAGGGAGCCAGTGAAGGGTTTTCAGGATTGGGGTGATGTGATCATACTTTCGCACCCTCATCAGGATCCTGGCAGCGCTGCTCTGAATATACTGGAGTCTCTGGATACTCTTGCCAGGAATCCCAATGAGGAGTGCATTACAGTAATCCAGCCTGGAAGAGACAAAGGCATGGGCGAGCTTCTCTGCATCTGCCAGGGTGAGTAATGGGCGGAGTTTGGCGATGTTCTTGAGATGGTAAAAAGATGACTTACAGAGATATTTGATGTGGGTGTCAAAAGTAAGTTGGGAGTCCATTCTAACACCCAAATTAGTAACAGATGTGGAAAGAGGAATATTTTGGCCAGAGAAAGTAATACTGGTGATGGTAGAAGAGCGAAGATGATGTGATGTACCAACTAAGATGGCTTCTGTTTTGGATCTGTTCAACTGAAGAAAATTGAGCCTCATCCAAGCCTCTATCTCCTCCAGGCAGGTAGACAATGTAGATGTTGGCAGAGGAGCAGTAGAGGAGGTGGGAGTAGTCCTGAGGTAAAGCTGAGTGTCATCGGCATAGCAATGGAACGATAAACCATGTCTGCCAATGACAGTTCCAAGGGGGAGCATGTAGATAGTAAAAAGGATAGGGCCCAGCACAGAGCCCTGTGGAACACCACAGGCGACGTTGTGGGTGTGGGACTTTGCGCTGCCAAGGGCGACATGCTCAGTTCTGCCAGTCAGGTATGATGTAAACCAATTTAGAACAATTCCTGAGAGTCCAATAGTGTATTGCAGGCGGTGAAGAAGGATGTTATGGTCTATTGTGTCAAAAGCAGCTGTCAGGTCAAGGAGGATAAGTAGTGAAGGTGAACCAGTATCTGCCGTCATCAGAAGATCATTGGTGACCCTGACCAGGGCTGTTTCAGTGCTATGGCCAGGGCGAAAACCAGACTGAAACTTTTCAAACAGATTGTTCAGTTTGAGATGATCGTGAAGTTGTGCTGCAACTATTTTTTCCAGGACTTTGGAGAGAAATGGAAGATTGGAGATGGGCCTATAATTGGAGAGAACTTCAGGATCCAAGGTGGATTTTTTCAGTAGAGGTCTGATGACAGCAGTTTTTAGTGCAGAAGGAATATGGCCAGCCAGGAGGGACTGATTTATTATCCTGGTGATAAGTGGAGAGATGGCAGAAATGTTGGCCCTCAGCAAGGGTGAGGGGAAAGGGTCCAGGGAACTAGTAGACGGTTTCATTTTCCTGATGACATCCTCCACCTCTTCCCGTGTGGCAACAGAGAAAGAGCAAAGAGGATGGACGGTCTCAGACAATGAGTCAACAGTTGGGAAGGGCAAGATATCCTTGGTAGAGAGGTGTAAACGGATATTATCAACTTTTTGTTTAAAAAAGTTGATATACATGTTGCATCTGTCATCAGTGGTCTCAGAATGGGCAGGTAAAGGAGGTTTGACAAGATGATTTATGGTTGAAAAAAGTTTTTTAGGGTTGCTGGAGCCATTTCTGATGATGGTGGAATAAAACTTGGACCGTGCAACCTTCAGAGCTTCTGCATACGCTCTCATGTGTTCTCTGTAAGCCTGTTTATGGACAGTCAGCCCAGAGGCCTTGAGCCGCCGCTCAAGGACACGCCCAGCCGCCTTCATTTTTCGCAGCTCGCAGGTATACCAAGGTGCTGAGCACGAGAATGAGACGGACCTAGATGTTAAAGGGGCGTGGAAGTCCAGGAGACTGCTCAGGGACTGGTTGTAAAAATCCACAAGGTCAGCAACAGAGAGGGAGCTGATAAAGTCAGAGGAGAGAAATGTAAGGTCCAAGGCCAAGGCATCCACATTGATATTCTTCAGATTTCTGAAGTAGATCTGTCGTTTTGGTTTGATACGGGAGGAGAAAAAGGGCAGCTCCAATGACACAACTTTGTGGTCTGAAATACCAAGATCAAATACCTGTAGATTCCTGATTGGGGCACAGTTTGAAATGACCAAGTCAAGAGTGTGACCCCTAGAATGTGTGGGAACATCAACATGTTGTTGTAGGTTGAGAGAATCTAGCAGCTCAAGGAAATCAGCAGTGAGATAACCTGTGGGATTGTCAACATGAATATTTATATCTCCTAAGATTATGATGTTGGCAGAAGTAGCACAGAGTGTTGTGAGAAGATCAGTAATTTCCGGAATAAAGGCAGAATTGGGTTTTGGAGGTCGATAGATAAGGAGAACAGTCAGGGGAAACGGGGGCTTACATTTAAATGCAAGGCACTCACAGGAAGATATTGCAGGTATCGAGATCGGGGACAACCCCAGGTCCTGACGGTGGATAACAGCTATTCCACCACCACGCCCAGTGCTGCGAGCTGCCTCCAAGTAACTGTAGCCAAGTGGACAGGGTTCATTTAAGGCAGAGTAAACCTCTGACTGGTGCCAGGTTTCTGTCAGACACATGAAGTCAAGTCCTTTTTCCCTGATGTGTTCTTCAATCAGTATGGATTTATTGCTGATAGATTGAGAGTTAAATAGTTCAAATTTAACCAATGACTGTGAAGTAAATCTCTGTACAGGACGCAGAACATTAAAATCCACTTTACGCAGCTTAGAATTCATTCCACAAAATAAATCCAGCCGGGGATGTGAAAAACGAACCGGCTGGGACGACGTTAACAAAGACGCACCAGCCGTGGCGGCTGACATTGTCGTGATGCGGCGTAGGTTGTTAAAGTTCACTCCCCGGCGGCGGTGACGGAGCGAGGCAGGGAAGTGTACCGGAGCATCCGAGGGCAAGAGGCATTTCGGGAGCATTGACTCATGTTGGGAGCCAGGAGAGTTGTTCCTAGAGAGGATCCGGGAGGCTCGGAGCCGAGCCCTGGTGCCTCCACGCTTCCCACGGCGGCGGCGTTTCCATCGGCGACCGGCCAAGCCGTGGACAGTGACGAGGAAGGCCGGGACTTCCTCAAACAGTCGGCCAAAGGTTTGACTGAACTCCGGAGTCAAATGTCGAGAAACCCCCGCACTCGTTCGAAGAGCCAAAAGGGTGAAGCGATCATAACGAATGATCGAGTCAGGAAGAGCATCACAGGAGTAAGTAAGCCGAGAAAAAAGCAGGAGTAACAAGAAACACAAAAGCCAGAGTGGCTGACGGCGTGCCTCAACAGTCGGCGCCATCTTTTTTTTTTTAATTAATTAATATATCACACATTAATGTCTAAACCAGTCTTTGAACAAAGCAAGTAAAAAACAGTCTCCTTTTAGTTATTGATGAAACGCATAAAAAAATTGATATTTTATATTTAATGAACCAGTTCTTTAGGAAGACTTGATTGATTAAAAACGAGTCATTATTCTACCCTTGAGCTTGTCTGAAATTAATGCTAAATTAATAGTAAATATAATTCACTGAAATAAATTATTCTAACAAAAGTATTTTTTACTGTAAAATCCCTTGGAAATGTTTAACTCTGTCCTTTTGTCATAGTGTTTTACTAAAAATGTTTTTAAATAGAAATGTAAACTTTTATAATAGGTTAAAACAGTGTTTTTTAACAGAGAACCCCTTTATATTCTAAGCTAACGTGTCAACTGGCAAAGTGGTCAGAAATGCAGGGATGCCATTTGTGACACACTTTCAAACCAAAATGCAAACTTAAATTGTTTTAAACTCTTGTAATAAGAAAATGAGTTATTTTTCATATCAGTGTTTATAAATAAATATATATTTATATATTACATTTAGTATTTAAATTGGGTCTGGGCTGTTGTTAGCACTGTTTCCTCTTGCATTCCATTTTTTGAATCCTACGCTTGATGGCTGTCTGTGTATTTTGCATGTTTGCCTAGTGTCTGATGGGTTTTACTCCAGTTACTGAGTTTTTTGTGCCCCCATTATAGGCCCTGGCCTGATATTTGGCAGGCAGTATGGTGTAGTGGTTAAGGCTTTGGACTTCATATCTGAGGTTAATGGGTTCAAATCCGTCTAATGACACTGTGAGACCACAAGCAAGTCACTTTACCTTACTGTGCTCCAACTAAAAAAACAAAGGAAATGCAACCACATGTTGTAAGCTGCCTTGGATAAAGGCTTCAGGCAAATAAGTACCGTATATACTCACGTATAAGTCGGGTCTTGAAACCTCAAAAATCAGACTCTGACTTATACTGCCATTAAAAAATGCAACACTTAAATTTTTTTTTTTACAACTTCTTGCCTCCTCCAATCTCGCATCAGTTTCTCAGACGCATCGAATTTTATTGCAGCAGCGCAGTTACCAATTTCTTTTGCCACGTCAAAACCAGCTTCATATTTTCTTCTGATTGAACGCTCCATCATTGATAAGGGATACTCTTACGATGAGGGTGTGAGATACAAAAAGCACAAATCAGTGCAAACATTGCTTTGAAATAGTTTGGGTATTACCGTGTGGTCACGTAGGCACTATACATAGAAAAAAAGGCAGTATACTCCATGGTTACTCTCTCAGGTTAGCGTTAGCATATCATAATCTCTTGGACCAGTAGCATGAGCTTTCCGCATTCGACTTATACATCCGACATTATTAAATACCAGAAATTATACAGCAAAATCAAGTCCCGACTTATTCACGGGAGAACTTATCTGCGAGTATATACAGTAGTAGTAGTGTTCTCCTGCATAGGATTTAGTGGAGTTTTGTTTATTTTTTAATGATCATTATGATAACAGACTATCAAATTATTTTGCTATCTGCAGTGTGCAAATATTTTTATTATTTAATTTTAGTATTTAAATTTGCTGAAAAATAACATTCATACATAACTGGCACATGATTATCACACTCTATAATTCACAGTTTAACTATGATTGTATACTAAAAATAGAAGAAGCAAAAAAGCCTGGTCCAGTGGTTGATGAGAGCTTTTTTAAATTAAAGCAGAAGAATTTTGTCACTTACAGAAAAGATTTGTGGCAATGGGAATCATTCATACTATTTAGTGTTAAAATCTGGGATAAAGAAAGGAGTATTTTGGTTGATGCCAGACTCACAAGGGTTGACAAGAACAAAGCTGACATCAGAAAAGCACAGGATAGGAAAAGGACACAGCAAACACAAGAAAGAGAAAGGGGGGCCAGTAGAAGACTGTCAGGAGCTCGGGTTAGTCCCTTCAGATAGGTGGGACGACAAACTTCTGACCACTTTTTTAATGAGATACCACTGAGGCTTGATACGGTCAACCTTGAGAAAGTGCAGGGCTACAGCAAATGCAACTGTGTTAGGACAAGCTCTTGTGGCTCTGAAACTACATAGAGCTTTAGGCCAAGACGTCTGAACCCAGCTCCAGAAAGAAAGAAAGAAATTGTGAGAGTGGGTGATTTCATTTATTAGGGGACTGATAGATAAACATGGAACCATTGTTCACCGTATGTACTTATTACATTCTATTATAGTCTTCAGAAGTGTTCAGGAGTGTTTACAATGGTATAATATTTATGATCTAAGATCTTTCTGGCAAGGCAGGCAGAGGTGTCAAGGTAAGGTTGCTGTACTTACTAATCATGGTGTTGGAGATTAGTGATATTATGCATGTTCATTAGCATATGCAAGTAAAAACTTCACAGTATGTTAGGGTGACCAGACATCCCAGTTTCAGTTTCCCAAGAAATGACTGAAATATATGTCCCAGTTTTAACAGGCTTCGATTTTAAGAACGTTTTATTGTGCAACAAACATAGCTCAGCCAACACAGACATCAAACCACCAAACACACAAAAGAAAAGCATCATACTGCATGCTTTGTACACTTGTCAATCACAGATGACAACCACAATTGGTTGTTTACGCTCCCAGACGGCTTGGGTGTTGCCTCAAGGCATTTCCATCTGCCAGGAAAAAAAACTTCAGAGATGAAAATGCTAACCCATACTGTGAATCTCACAAATGAGCCGTGCTGAAGAGAAAATATGTTTTTAATCGGGGGTTGTAGCAAAGATTCCATTTTTCTCAAACCAGTACTTATTGATGCTACTAAAGCTTTGTGCACTCATTGCAAAAGCATTTTTTTTGGTCGCACACTTTGGAAAGTCAGACATTGATGACTACCTGTCAACTTCTTGTCCACAAAAAAACTACCGAGGAGCATCCATTCTTCCGGCAGATATTCTTCCACAACAAGTCGGTAAATTAAGCTAACAAATGAACCTGATAATTACAGAAGGATATAACTCATTGCAAATAATAACAATTCTTTAATGGCATTTTACTGGGTTGTTGTGTGGTTTCTCGTACAGACATTGCTTGGCAAATAACAATATTCATCTGTGAAGGGATCTTTGCATATAAAATGGGTTCTTTGGACTTTGAAAAGATCTCAATATGTGAACAAAACAGGAATTTTAAATGTCGAGTAGGCTAACAGAAAGATATAAAAAGATCAAGAAAACATGAACTGAACCTTTTTAACAGTCCTTTTATAATCAAGAGCCCACTGGGGTCTCACAAATCTATTATAATCTATTCATTGTGATGCATGGAATCTATTAAAGATCTATTATCAATAAAAGTACTTTCTGGAAAGTACTGTGAATGATTCTTTTCAGAACCAAAAATGTTTCCCCTATGGCATAACTTTTAAGTACCATTTTGGCACCTTTATTTTAAGAGTGTAGCACATTAACATTCAATATCGACCTTTGAAAACAAACAAAATGCATCAGGTTTGTCCAAAAAGCAATAAAGAATGTTTATGCACTTTTAAATGCACTTAGTTTGGGATTTTACATCCATGAAGTAATCTATTAAATGCACTAAGATTTTTAAAGAAACATCACAAATGTTAACAAAGTATTAAATTCAATTTCAAAAAATGTGAAATGATGTGAAAGTATATGTGTTTATTTGTGAAAATGTTCTTCCACTGCCCTTTTTCCTGTCTGATGATGATGAGACAAAACAGGTATTAAACAAATAAGGAGTGGGCATTATGTGTGGGCATGAGTTAACACACATACATACATACATGCTACACAAGTGTCCTGGTTTGGGACTTTAAAAATCTGCACACCCTGCTGTATGTTGTACATAAGACAGTAATGACCCTATTTGCCTAATATTTGTCATACTTACAAAAGTTGAGTTCTTTTTATCTCTAAAACAAAATCTAAAACCTGTGAATTAGGTCTTACACTAATTAAAAATATTTGTTATGTGAAACATTACTAACAGCTTCTAATTCTAAAGAATTGTATTAGATTCAGCTTTGTAGTTAAATGTTTTGAAGAAAAATAGACCTGTTCTTTCTAAAAAGATTTTAATACGTTAGTTAGTTTCACAAACAATGTTAGTCTTGGTTTTATCTGCTTCATAGTACAAAGGTTGCCTTAATTGGATTTGTAAATGATGTACTGCAATATTGTGCTGCAAAAATGTTACCTATTATGACAGTTTACCTCAGAGCAGACATGTTTTGATTAGTGTGCGTTTTACTTCTCTCCTGTATTTCCCAATTCCACCACCAGGTTTATTTGTCCTCCTTCCTCTGTCCAGATGTCACACCAAGCACTCTTCTAGCTGTCTCCCTTACCACTTCTGCTGTAGTCGCCCAGCTATCTGGTAACTTTTCACTGCCACTTAGTTCCTGTCTTACCTTCTCCCTAAAATCCAACTTAACAGTCTTCCTTTTTCAACTTCCACAATTTGATTCTTGGTGCGTCATGTGGTGGGTGCAGCAATGCAATGTAATCATCCTATGCTGCCTAACTACACTTTCCTCTGCCACCACTTTGAAGTCTCCAATCTACTTGCAGACTGTCCCTTCTGCAAAGGATATAATCCACCTGTGTGCATCTTCCTTCACTCCTGTATGTCACCCTGTGTTCCTCCCTCTTTTTAAAATATGTATTCATCACAGCCATGTTCACCCCTTTCACAAAATCCACTACTATCTGACATTCTTCAATTCTCTCCTTGACACCATACTTATCCATCACCTTCTCATCTCCTCTGTTACCTTCACCAACATGTTCATTGAAATACTCTCCAATCACCAAACTGTCTCCCTTGAATACACTCTCCACCACTTCATCCAACTCACACTAGAGAAAGACTTGCGGGCATTTGCGCTAATAACATTCATCATCATGCCTTCAATTTCTAGCTTCATAATCAACACTCTGTTCGACATTCTTTTCACCATTGAAACACTCTTGACATACTGTTTCTTCACAATAACCTCTACCCCATTTCTCCTCTCATCCACATCATGGTAGAACAATTTGAACCCAACCTCCTATATACCTGGCCTTGATGATCCTACCCTCATTTCCATTCTCCTAACCTTCCTCCTCTCCTCTGCCTCTGGGCACACCTTCAACCTTTTCTTTACCTTTGGCCAACAGGAGTCCAATTTCCCCCAGCACCCTGTTGGCTAACACTACTGGGGGCGGCTGTTGTTAACCCAGGCCTCAACCAATCCGATATGGAAGTATGTATTGTTGTCTGCATATTGATCTGGCAAAATTATACACCAGATGCCCTTCCTAACTAGTATTTTATCATTTTAGAGTCATGGCAAATGTAATCACAGGAAATGCACATGCACACACCAACACTCACCCTTCCAAGGCTGCTTTTATTTGTCAAGCTCTGTAATTAAGCATATCCAAACAGTAGTAATAGGCCAGGTTTAATGCTGAATTCTGTTTACTACACTATCACACTGCTTTCCTGATAAGAGAACCTTCCAATTCTTTGATTTAAAAGAATGTTCCAGCAGCAATGTGGATTGGACGCCACTCAGCTTTAAGTCACGATTAAACATCAATGTATGCAATAGCCTGTGATTATCAGAGGGTCTTCTTAGTGTTCCTATGTTGGCTGAATGCTGAAAGTTTCCTCTAGTATTATGGAATGCACAATCAGTTAGATATGAAGAATGCAATCAGTTAGAATATCCATATTTTAAGTAGTTGACTTACATTATACTTATATACACAATCTGCAAATAAAAGACATGGCACATTGTACTTCTGACCAACATTATGACAAATCAGACACTTATCCTCACACACACACACACATATCTGTGCAGGAGGAATTCCACAGCTTGTTTGTAAACTTTGGCCACTTCTCAGCATACATTCCAATGAATGTCACACATCTATTAAATTAGAATATTTATTTATGTATTGCAATAATTATTATTCTTACACTCAGTTTTAATAACTGCTTTAGTTTTATTTCATGTTCTTAGGCATCGGCAGTCTGACATTTCCTAGTTTCTCTTTGGATCATACCACAGTTCAAAATGTTTTTATCATTGGGATGTAAAGTAAAATACACAGTTTTGACTCAAAACATTAAAAATGTAAGAGAAAAAAATATATATAATTACTTCATAAAATTTAGAAGGAAATTTAAACAGTGTCCAATTATTTAAAAAATGATTGAGTACTCTTTTGAGGCTATTATGTGAGGAGAAAATCATTATTTAAATCAATTGGTACACAAAGCCTCAGGGAAGCAGCAATATGTTCACAATGCTGAGAGGATAACAGCTCCGCTCTGTTTAAGACACTCAAATTTTAATGACCCTTTGTGCATCATGTAATTCATATTTTTAAACAAGTAAATTAACAAAGAAAATTGATTTGTAAGAGGGACGGACTTTAGTATACAAAACAAAATAATACTGAATACAACAAAAACAATGAAACGGTTCTATTTTTTAATTTCACTAAAGACAATGATTGCCGGCCTTGTCTGAAAAAACAAAAAACTTATTAATAATGTATAAAAGATACAAGTCCCAAACCTGTTATTCCTATTAGTGGAAAAAAACACCTGCAAGCGGAATGTATGAACTTTTCAGTGTACTGTATTATTAAACTCATTCTGTACAGTAAAATGAATCAGAGATCCTCCAGTTTGTGAATTGCTGAGCTTATAGCACACTGGCTAGCACCACCATAATCAATACTACTACTGTCTTGTATTCTTTCTAATATAAAAAATAACAGCTTTAATGTTTACTCTACATCTTCTACTCAGTGGTCACTTGGAAAAAAATAGATCTATCTGTGGTAAAGGTTTAGGCATTGATTCTGGTCTGAGGTTTGCCCATCTTCATCACAACTAGGAATGCCACTGATCGAAACTGGACGATTTTCACTAAAAATAGACTTGACCGATGATCGGTAAAAAGGCTGATCACAGAAACTGATATTTTCTGTCCTTGCTCTTCTAAGCTTTACAGAATTTAGTTGGTGGTGCTCTTTTGCACTAGGTATTATGGTAAATGAGTCAGCACATGTCTTTTTTTTTCTTTTACAGCAAACTTCCTGCAGTGTAAGCAAAGACCAGAGAGTGGAACCTTGTTTTATAAGTGAGTGAGAGGCAATTGGTACTGTATATTAGCCTTTACATTAAAGAATGTTGTCCTTTAAATTAAAACAGCCACCACTTGAGTTTAGACAGCGAGCTTGTTTAACAACAATGCAGCATCTTACACTTTTAACTAGGAAAAGAAAAGATAAAGATGAATTTGAAATTGTTACTTAGTAAACAATAGATAGATAGATAGATAGATAGATAGATAGATAGATAGATAGATAGATAGATAGATAGATAGATAGATAGATAGATAGATAGATAGATAGATAGATAGATAGATAGATAGATAGATAGAAACTTTATTAATCCCAAGAGGAAATTCACATACTCCAGCAGCAGCATACTAATAAAGACAATATTACATTAAAGAGTGATAACAATGCAGGTATAACAGACAGACAATATCTTTGTATAATGTTAACGTTTACTCCCCTGGGTGGAACTGAAGAGTCGCATAGTGTGGGGGAGGAACGATCTCCTCAGTCTGTCAGTGGAGCAGGACAGTGACAGCAGTCTGTCGCTGAAGCTGCTCCTCTGTCTGGAGATGATACTGTTTAGTGGATGCAGTGGATTCTCCATTATTGACAGGAACCTACTCAGTGTCCGTCGCTCCGCCACGGATGTCAAATTGTCCAGCTCCATGCCTACAATAGAGACTACCTTCCTCACCAGTTTGTCCAGGCTTGAGGTATCTCTCTTCTTTATGCTGCCTCCCCAGCACACCACCGCGTAGAAGAGGGCGCTCACCACAACCGTCTGGTAGAACATCTGCAGCATCTTATTGCAGATGTTGAAGGACGCCAGCCTTCTAAGGACGTATAGTCGGCTCTGTCCTTTCTTACACAGAGCATCAATAGGCTTTTTAAAAGATTTATGTGTCATACAGCATATGTTTTGGTAAGAAACAAGTACTACATAATTAAAATGGTAATCCATATTTTATAATTACACCTCAAGAATTACGATTATGTAGTTGATACACTGAAAAAAACACACCCATATAAATATAGTAATTGTATATTTTAACAGCAAAACTCTGTAGTGCAATTAATGATGTAACATGATTAAAATGTCTAAGTGCATGTATATTTACATTTAAGCAGCATTTAATTGCCAATATCAATTTAAATGTGTGAGAATACACAACGGTGTACAAAAGTAGTTTTACAGTTGTTCGTATTGAAAAAGACATACATGTTGTAATTATTACAATAGCTTTATTAACTGAAAAGAATGTCACAATGCACTTAAGATACAGTTCATATGTAACAAATAAATAAATAATAGTACAAATGAATAAATAAATAACAATAAAAGAATAAACTCTGTGTTTCGCATACTCACAACTGCAAAATTATTTTTTGCCCACCCCTGTATGAATATATACTGTATATATATAGTTAGAGAAATGGTGAAAACTACTGTTTTCAATTAAACCTTTTTTCAGATAGGTATATTACAGAAACACTAAACAATATGACAGCTTATAATTATGAGAATCATTTTATGTTCTTTTATGCCATATTTATTATGGATAAATATTTTTGTGCATATTTTATTACTTAACATATGTATTTTAAGGAACTTTTATTTATATTATATTTATATTATAATATATTTTAGTATTTTATGCTCACTGAACAATAAGCCTACAAAACTTCCTTTCGTTAATAAAAATTGAACAGTTAACACCTGTGGTCTATAGTTTAATTAAAAAATACACTTTAATATAGGACATATGACTTCTGTTTGTCTGGTAATACAGGATATTAGTATAAAATGTTTTTTAAAGGGGTAAAAAAAAACGGAATTGGTATTGGAATCGGCCAATCAAGTAACATGAAATTGGTGATCGGTATCATCCTTAAAAAACTTGATTGGAGTATCCCTAATCACAACACCTAAATTAACTTTTTAGAGATCATGGCACTCTGTTATCCAATGTGATGGAGCCCAACCAGAAGGAAGAGCTATAAACATGAACCTGGCTCCAACAACACATTTACTTTAAAAAATATTCACGAAAGAATGATTCCATGATGTTCAACCATCATGGCACACCAGAAACTTTTAAAATGCAACACTTAACCACAAACATATATTTAAGCTGTATTTATCATATACTGACATTCACTTTC
This sequence comes from Erpetoichthys calabaricus, assembly GCF_900747795.2. Taxonomy (NCBI): domain Eukaryota; kingdom Metazoa; phylum Chordata; class Cladistia; order Polypteriformes; family Polypteridae; genus Erpetoichthys; species Erpetoichthys calabaricus. The sequence continues at coordinate 76,402,500 of NC_041397.2, read as the reverse complement.
TTCATTACAGGATGAAATAAACACAGTAAAATCAAATACTTCAACTTCTTACCATATTATTGAGTACTTCTTAATCAATAATTATATTATTTTTAATAGAAATTAAAATAGCAAAGAGAATTAGTAGAAAATCTGTGAAGACTGAAGTTTCAGCAGTGTAATGTATTAACTGATATAGAGTATTGAAAAGAAGAATAACATAAAGCAAAGTATAAAAATATGTATTATGCACTCATGAAAAATCTTTCCTGAATGGGCCAAAAATAGTTTTAACTCCTGTTAATAATAGAAACCTCCTTTAAAATATTAAAATATTCATTAATTCCTCACCACCAAAAACAAGATACCTACTGCGTTCTCAGAATGTTCATATGTGGCACATGCAGGCGTCACTAGCTTCAAGAAGGCATGATGCACCAAGATCACTTCAGCTTCTTGCAGTGAAAAAAGTCTTTAAACATTTTTGCTGAGGATTTTTTTTTCTCTGCAGTATTTCACAAAAGCTTCTCACAACAGCATGCAATAGCATTAGCAAATGCCTCAATCGAATCTTATTCAGGCTTCAAATCCTTTTACTTCCAAATCTGCATTACAAAGCTTAAAAGGATGCTTTCTTGACAAATGGGCTCAAATTCATGGTCCTAATGATACTTTGGAAGATTTCTGAATGTAGAATATTTTTATGATTTAAGAGTGCTTAAAATGCCATTTCTGAGCCAAATCAGGGTCAACAGCTTTGTATTTTTTTATTTTTTATCTCTAGAATCCTGAGCTGTATTAGTAATAGCTTCCTTACAACCACTAAATGTGCATTACAATTGGACCCAGCGGAACATCAGAAAAGAACATGTTGAACTTGAGTTTGTTTAAAATCCTGGCTCAAGAAATGCTTATATATTCAAGAACATTCTCTTCTTTTGCTTGAAAATTGCAGAAAATGTATTTCTGATACTAAATAAAAATATAGCAAGTCTCATGATCATTGCACTTCACTAGCTTAAGTTGAAAAAGACATTTTAAATATTATTTCATCTTCATAAAATTATTAATTGTTTCTGTTGTTTTCAGAAAATTATTTATTTCTCCACAATTGTCTCTACTTAAGGGACACCTTGCCTAGAGATTTGAATTCATCTCCTGGCTCAACTGCTGTCTTGGTGGAATTTTTACATTCTGTTTGTGTCTGTTATTTTTCTCCAGAATTTACTTTTCTTCTCCCTAACCTAAAAGATGAGCTTGAAATGTCATCAAATAACTTTCATTTGAGCCAATACAAGAGAAGGTATGGGTAAGTCTTGTGATAAACTGGCGTCTCATGTACTTGATGTTGCCGGATAGCCTCTGATTCCCCATAACTGTGAAATAAAGGAGACAGGTTAAAGAAGCAGGTGGAGGTACATTAGTAAAATGCTGCTGAAGTAAGCTCCAGAGATTGAATGGCTGGATGTATATGCACGACTCTTCATTTTGTTATTGTTTATCCTCCAAAGTCAAGATTTGGGTAGCCATATAACATTTTTTCTTTGTTTACTAAACTATGGTGCTGAGATATGCTGATAGTATTGTATGCTTACTCTGGTTAATAATAATGACTTATTTTTGTGTGTAGGCATTCCTGCAGCAATGCACAATTAGACTGAGTGAAGTTTTGATTGTTGAATGAATTCCAACAGTATCCTTTTCAGGATAGCCAACATATCTCTGACATCTGTGCTTTTTCTGTTTCTCCAGGGCATTATAGACTTACTTTTGTTATCCTAGGTTGTTTGCTATTTTAAATTTATACATGTTTACTTTGTTGTTCAGTTTTAACATTATTTTTGTGATGTAATTATGTTATCATTATGTCTCAGCATCATTTTGTGGTGGCCGTTTTGCTTCTGTATTTTTGGCTGCAGCTGTGCTGTTTATGGTTGTGACATCTGTTACCAACAATGTACCAGCGTGCCATTAATAAGTGTGGCATCATCACTAACTTAACAAATAAGATGGCAGTCTGCAGTTCCTGGTATCCGACCGTTTGAATCTTGAAAAAAAATATGTCTAACATTTGTTAGGGAACTTTTCTTTTTTTTTTATAAACAGGAACTTCACTTAGATGTACTGACAATAATTATTGATTAACATTTTAGTTTTGTTTCTGGAGCTTTGTGTTTGACTTTTAAGCCTCAGACCCTTTGATGAATTTTTAAATATCCTCCTGGAACACTCTTAAAATTTTCTGGCCAATTAGTCTTCTTAAAGAAAATAATATTCCTTTAGATGAGCCTGTTTCTTCTAGCCCTAATATATGGTGATGCATTCTTCCCTTGAGTAGATGAAGAGTTTTAAACCTCAAAGGAATACTGTACTCATTCCCAACTTACAGATCTAAATAGTGAAGTTGTTCAATAATTTTGTGCTGCCTGATGCCTTCTGCATTCAGTTCCGCACGTGAAATAGGGAAAAACTGTTTAGTAATCTTATCTAAAAACAGACTTAAAATATTAATGTTAAAATAAACAAATAGGTGCAACATTTTGTGCATCAAAAATATGTAAGGATGCATTTTAAACATCAGAGTAAATTAAACTGTTGTGAAAGGAACTGGCAAGCAATGAAAATATCATGAATGACTCATGGAGTAGAAAGACATTAGCCTATAAAGCAGAAATACAGGCACTGAAATGTCAGCTTATGTCCTCTCAGGTCTGCATTCGTTTTAATCTAACCAGCCCTGTTTTTCTCATAAGAATCAAAATACTTCTGTCACCACTGAAAGAGTCTATTTGCCTCCCAGAGATTTTGAATTTGCCTACATTTTGTATTTGAACAATTATTATTATTATGTAACTCTCTGCTGGTTTAACAGCCATTTTCTGTGTTTCTCCAGGTTGGCTGTTTGCCCCCCAACTCCTGGTGGTATTGGAGCAGAAATTTGTATGGCTGGATGCCCTTCCAGATGCTAACCTCCTTTAGTCGCTTTTTACAACATGCAGGAGGGACACTGGCTGTATGCTAACCGCAGGTCACCGAGGTTGATGATTATTTAAAAAGTGTAATTAATGGACTCATTGCAATGTCTGTCTACAGGATGTCTTACGATGACATATGTGTGCCCTGAAGCAAATTATTTTTCTGTTAATTTCCATCTATAAGAGGAACTGAGAGTGTGTAGCTGTTTCCATCTGAAGAATGAAATCATTAAAAAATATTGAGAGTTTAGGAAGAACTTATCCTAATTTGAACAGACTTCCTAGCAGTATCACCTTGCACAAATTAAAATTGCTAAAATTAAATCCTGTAAGTTTAAACCAGAAAGTTCAGCGTGCTCCTTTGGCCTTGGTAATTATTTGTTCTCTCTAGGGGTTATTAGGCATGTTCAGAATCTGAAATGCAAAATCAGAAAAAAGTAAAATGTGCAGAATATAATAATAATTTCATGCCTTTGTTTAGCAAAAGTGGCTTGTCTGTGTATAAAATGTAATTGGATAATGAGGCCTTATTTAAACTGAGAGGAATCTTATATATGTAATGGACTGAATTCACATAGTAATTAATTATGGGCCCTGAGGGATAAACTATACTTACTGACAGGCTGATATATTGCCTCAAGCCAGGTGATAAGAATCACAATAAAAACTGAGAATATTAAATTTTAATGAAAGTAAAAAAAAAATGTAGAAGAGCAAAAATTTACTACTAATAATAAGCACCCAGCCAACATGTTGAGTCCTGCTGCATTGCTTTATAATACATTTGCATTTTAGAAATAAATATACCGGTAACTATATAATACAACTTTATTCCATTCATGCTTTTGAAACAGTCAGGTGCAGCCTATTCTGACAGCAGTGTGCCCCAAGCAGGAAACAGTGTATTCATGATATTGCTTAAGATGAACCTATTAAATGTTCATAATCACTGGTATTCGAACATTTGAATCTTGAAAAAAAATATGGCGGTTCTAACATTTATTAGGGAACTGCTTTTTTTAGAAACAGAAAACTTCACTTTGATGTTTTGACAATAATTTGTTTATTCTGGACTGTGAGAGGGAACAAGACCACCTTGAGAACCACAAATCCATCAAGAGAACTTACAAACCCCTCACAGAAGTCACTTGAGCCAGGAAATGAACCAAGATCGATGCCAGCAAAGCTACTCAGCCATCCACTGTTCTCCTTTTATATTTTCAATGAATTTGAATGATTCTTTGTTTTGTTGTTGTATAAAACAAAATATTTTATTTCATACAATATTTTATATTTTATTGGTCAAATCCACACAAGCTTGGTAAATAAGCAACAAACTAGTGAATATGACCTGGATAATGTTGAAACAACAAATTTCTTCTTTCTCCCCTAACTCGTATAAAACAAGCAAAACTTATTAACTATATAATGGGATTATTTCTCATTTATTTGTTGTGAAACAGATTTATATTTTGATGAGCATCTACTATGAATAATGGGATACTTTTTTCATTAGGTCTAGAGGATCAATTGTTTTTCTTCTATTTAAATCATGAGTTGTATTGCAGCTGTTTATTTAAATGATATATTTTACTTCAGCATATTTCAGTACTTTACTGTGGGAATCATCCTTTTATCCATTCTGCAGATCTACAGATAAACCTTAATAATATGCTATGCTTTTGTAATGTAATCTTCACCATAGTGCTGTGTTTAGTTTATTGCTTAAATTAGGTGTTCAGGAAAAGGGGTCATTCTAATGGCTCTGAGGCATAAAGGCAGATGAGTCCCTTATGAAGCAATTGCTTTGAAAAATCTAATATGCATTTCTATTCATGTACCGATATCTTACTAAATACAAAGTCCCACACAATTTTTGTGCCGATTCCATGTGTTTATTGCATATTTATTACATTTAGTTTTACAAAAATTAAGGAGACAGGAATGCTCTCTTCATCAAATTTACATTGTTGATATTTTTTGGGAAGTCTTTTCAAACCAGTATAACCATACAGATATATTTATCATTTCATTTGATTTCATTCACATTCAGGAGTAAAATGTTTTGAATGTTTTTTTGTGAATGTGAGGAAATAAACATTCATATTTTTACAGTATTTTATTTTCTTTGTTTAACCAGTATTTTGTCATTCTCATTTCTTGAAATTTTTTTGTCAATATTTCAATTAAAGAGAAAATAATTATATAGAAAGTTATACAGTAAACAGTGGGAAGCAATATACCAGCACTAGCCAGGACGTCAGAACTATGAAGAGATCTGTTCAGTTTATGAACAAAGGTAATAAATTGTCAAATGTCTGCTCAAATCACTTTCACTTTCTCTGTTTGTGGTTTGTACGTAGCTATAGACTATTTTTCAGGAAATAATCCAAACATGCTTGCTGAAATAAACAAAATATAGTTTATTCATAAAAAAGGGGTAATAGAACATGGATGTATTCAAGCACAGTATATACAGACAAAGGACAATACAGATCATAAATATTAGCTTGGTTTGTTATTTTTTCATTCCAATAGAAAGAAGACACAAAACATGTGAATTTTATTCCTTAATCATTTTCTAAAGAATGGCCATAGTAATTGTTTGAGTCAGGGATATTTTTTTAAATATTCTGTTCTCGGTTTTGATCTTTTAGCCAGTAAGGTGGATCAGTTCATAGCCAGTTATAGTTAGTCACAGCTCGCCTGCACTTGTTCACTATCTCCTCTGTGAGAATTTGTGTCTGTGTTTTACACACTGACAGTACTGTGTGACTGATGTTGCCTTTTTTATGGACAGTTACTTTAGTTTCTACTGAATTTAGAAGGAAAAACCTATAACAACTGAAGATTAATCCTTAACACAACTTACTACGTTCAGCTAAGCAAAATTAATAACCAGAAGTATATTGGCTTATACATTCCCTGACTTTACCCAACAAAGTTACAAGTAATAGTCTCAGAATGAAAGTTACAAGTGTACTTCTCTATTTGATTCCTGTTTCTTTGAAGTGGAAGCAATGCTTTGTCCCAATTCCTTTAGAGTCTGTGGAGAGTTCTCTGACATATCTGGAGTGACATTCAGCGTGTTTTCTCTTTCTACGTACAGCTGTGTTTTATTACCTCTTTCTTGGCTTTTTACACTTTGTGGTTGAAGACTGTACTGCAGCTTATAGTCTTTTTAAGGTTTCACACACAGAGGTCCTCTTATGCTAACATAAAATTACATCTGGGGGCGGTTGGTCACTATCTTCACCTGCAAGACCTTATGTTTTGTCTTTTTCTGTCTCTCTCTTGCTTGTGCATCTTTAGCAAGGCTGGACTCAATGCGGCACCCATGTTCAACTAGCTGGTCTTCTCCTCTTAAGGTTCAGGCCTAGGTTACCCTCTGGAGTAGAAGGGTTACAAAACTTCTATTGCCATGCCGAAGTCAGTAGGGATCCTGCTATAAATCATAAGTTAATGCCTGTCAAAGAGTGGATAGAGAGCAATCTATCTACTGCTTACAATGAAATATAAAGGAAGGAGTGAGCAGTTTGTACTTGAACATAGGTCCAACTTTTTGGTTTGATAATTGGTGCATAAATCATGCTTGGCAGTGGTGGAATGGTGAACGTTGCAATATTGAGATCTCTGGATGAAATTTGCTTGAGATTGAAAAAAAAAACCAGATCTGAAACTGTTTTCCAAGGAGAGGGCTTTTGAGGAGAACTTAAGAGTTTAGAAAATTAGGCATTTGTGAAAAGAAAGCTTGCTGCAGCAGCTTAAATAGAAGACTTGTGTGCCAAAGCAAACTTATGTGGGAAATGCCCCCCTTCCCTACACTACAAGACAGTACAGAAAAAAAAGCTTTATGCAGTAAAGTATGATGTGTAATATGTAATTTAACAATTATGGTTTTTAGCAGGACCTTTATTAAATGACAACAGTTAAACAATCATTGTGACTGCAATCTTGAAACTGGCAGCAATGAGTACCTCTAATTAATTCATTTTCTAAATTCACTGTTTCCATTATATGGTTGAAAGGAGCCAGAGCCAATGCCTACATCATTATATGCTACGTAGGAATTAATTTCAGAACCAATGTACTCCCATTTCAGGAAAGCATGAGACATCCATTATCACTTACATTGGTGAATTAGATTAATAAATTAAACCCAAAATATCCACACTGAAATTCACTGAAATCTAGAATGTGTAAGTACAACATGAATGACATTCTAGGTACTGTAATCAAATTCTCTTTTAGAGTATACATCCAAAACTTTTTTTAAAACAATACAAGAATTCGTTAATACAATTTTACATCAAGCATACCTGCCAGTGATTGACTCTATTTTGCAAATAATTGTTCTACTATATATAAAATGTTACACGAGATTTTTCAGCTTGTCTTTCTTCTTTTTCTGTTTCTCTTGAGTGGGACTTGATGCTTTTTTTTGACTTTGAAGTAAACTATTGTATCCATTATGTTATCATTATTTGTTTTTATTGATCATTATGTCATTATAATAAATTGCTTTTCAGAAATAACATAAAAATTAAAATAGAAAAAAATAATAAAATTTCAGGGTCATATCAAGACAGGCTGCAACGCAGGAAACAGCCCTCAGAGAGAGTGTCACACATACATACACGCTAGGACTGATATTGATTTGTCAATTAACCAGATGTGCCCATCTTTTGCAGTCTATTAGAAAACCAGAATACCCAAAGGAAACTCAAACCAGAAATTGGAAGAATGTGTAAAACCCACACATACATTGGCAGAAAAATTCGAAGAATGCTGGATCCATCAAGCAGCAGTCCTGACAACTGTGCAGTGCTGCTATCCAATAGTTCAGTATCACTGCATATTTCCTATCAGTCTTTGTCTTTCTATCACAAAGTTGCACTCTTTGTGTCACAGTGGGCATAAGGAGTACAGACTGCACTAAAGACAGCATCCCACATGTATAGAAGATGTTTTGAGATTTTACAAAACCACAATAATACAAATTAAGCAGGTGATAGAATTCAAAACAGAGTTAGCTATAAAACAAATTTTGTATTAATTTCTTCAGAAAATGATGACCTACCTTCTGGCTGAGAATTACAAAAATAAATGGCAATACTGCCACAAAAAAGAAAATCTCTTATCCTTAGTTGTTGCGTAACTGCCTTATTACATTCTCATCAGAGTTATTTTCCTTGACTCTAGTAGAAATTCATTTATTATGGGAGTGCCAACTTAACTCACACTGATGATCACCTTGACACTGTCTGCAAAATGAAGAGTTGCATAAGCTCATGAAAAAGACACAAATGGCAAAAATACATACTGCTGACTACCACAGGTTGCTTATATATTACCTTCATTAGGATTGAGCTCTTGCATTGTGAATCACCTAGGGTTATGATTATTTTCTACATTGTCAACTGACTGCAGTGTTAACCAATAGGCTATACATTTTAGGAAGTGTGGCATTTTCATGGCATCACTTCTCTTTCTTCTTTCTTTTTTAAGAAGCATGTGTCTATTTAATAGATGGGGGTCTTATTTTAGTTTGAGCAATAAGCTACATTTATAGGCGCCTTGCTTTTGAAATTAGATAGATAGTGTAAAAGAATGAGTCTTAACACACTGGAAAGGTTTGGGGCAGCCACCCATATATTGTCCTTGGCTGCAAAAGGGTTTTTAAGTAAGCACTGATGTGTATAGATTGAGCTCCAGACTGAACTGAACTGGTGGTGGAGAAGATGGTGGTTTTAAAGGGTGAGACCAGAAGTGATGTCATCTGATGCCGGAAACCAGAAGTGACATCTTTCTTGGTGCTGGAATCAGAAGTGGCGTTGTTGTTAAATCAGGCAGGTTTTCCCATATTTGACCTGCAGAGATAATAGAATAAGGTTTAGGGCACCCCACTACCCCCTGGCCTGGCGAGTAATTACCTCCACATGGTCCATTCAGCTCCCCCCAGTCACCTTTGTGTGACAATAGATAGATAGATAGATAGATAGATAGATAGATAGATAGATAGATAGATAGATAGATAGATAGATAGATAGATACAGTGGTGTGAAAAACTATTTGCCCCCTTCCTGATTTCTTATTCTTTTGCATGTTTGTCACACAAAATGTTTCTGATCATCAAACACATTAGATAGATAGATAGATAGATAGATAGATAGATAGATAGATAGATAGATAGATAGATAGATAGATAGATACTTTATTAATCCCAATGGGAAATTCACATTTAACCATTAGTCAAATATAACACAAGTAAACACAAAATGCAGTTTGTAAATGGTGGTTTTTATTATTTAGGGAGAAAAAAAAATCCAAACCTACATGGCCCTGTGTGAAAAAGTAATTGCCCCCTGAACCTAATAACTGGTTGGGCCACCCTTAGCAGCAATAACTGCAATCAAGCGTTTGCGATAACTTGCAATGAGTCTTTTACAGCGCTCTAGAGGAATTTTGGCCCACTCATCTTTGCAAAATTGTTGTAATTCAGCTTTATTTGAGGGTTTTCTAGCATGAACCGCCTTTTTAAGGTCATGCCATAGCATCTCAATTGGATTCAGGTCAGGACTTTGACTAGGCCACTCCAAAGTCTTAATTTTGTTTTTCTTCAGCCATTCAGAGGTGGATTTGCTGGTGTGTTTTGGGTCATTGTCCTGTTGCAGCACCCAAGATCGCTTCAGCTTGAGTTGACGAACAGATGGCCGGACATTCTCCTTCAGGATTTTTTGGTAGACAGTAGAATTCATGGTTCCATCTATCACAGCAAGCCTTCCAGGTCCTGAAGCAGCAAAACAACCCCAGACCATCACACTACCACCACCATATTTTACTGTTGGTATGATGTTCTTTTTCTGAAATGCTGTGTTCCTTTTACGCCAGATGTAACGGGACATTTGCCTTCCAAAAAGTTCAACTTTTGACTCATCAGTCCACAAGGTATTTTCCCAAAAGTCTTGGCAATCATTGAGATGTTTCTTAGCAAAATTGAGACGAGCCCTAATGTTCTTTTTGCTTAACAGTGGTTTGCGTCTTGGAAATCTGCCATGCAGGCCGTTTTTGCCCAGTCTCTTTCTTATGGTGGAGTCGTGAACACTGACCTTAATTGAGGCAAGTGAGGCCTGCAGTTCTTTAGACGTTGTCCTGGGGTCTTTTGTGACCTCTCGGATGAGTCGTCTCTGCGCTCTTGGGGTAATTTTGGTCGGTCGGCCACTCCTGGGAAGGTTCACCACTGTTCCATGTTTTTGCCATTTGTGGATAATGGCTCTCACTGTGGTTCGCTGGAGTCCCAAAGCTTTAGAAATGGCTTTATAACCTTTACCAGACTGATAGATCTCAATTACTTCTGTTCTCATTTGTTCCTGAATTTCTTTGGATCTTGGCACGATGTCTAGCTTTTGAGGTGCTTTTGGTCTACTTCTCTGTGTCAGGCAGCTCCTATTTAAGTAATTTCTTGATTGAAACAGGTGTGGCTACGGAAATTGAACTCAGGTGTGATACACCACAGTTAGGTTATTTTTTAACAAGGGGGCAATTACTTTTTCACACAGGGCCATGTAGGTTTGGATTTTTTTTCTCCCTAAATAATAAACACCATCATTTAAAAACTGCATTTTGTGTTTACTTGTGTTATATTTGACTAATGGTTAAATGTGTTTGATGATCAGAAACATTTTGTGTGACAAACATGCAAAAGAGTAAGAAATCAGGAAGGGGGCAAATAGTTTTTCACACCACTGTAGATAGATACTTTATTAATCCCAAGGGGAAATTCACATACTCCAGCAGCAGCATACTGATATAAAACAATATTAAATTAAAGAGTGATAACAATGCAGGTATACAGACAGACAATAACTGTATACAGTAATCTCTCGCTATATCGCGCTTTCGACATTCGCGGCTTCACTGTATCGTGGATTTTATATGTAAGCATATTTAAATATATATCGCGGATTTTTTGCTGGTTCGCAGATTTCTGCGGAAAATGGGTCTTTTCATTTCTGGTACATGCTTCCTCAGTTGGTTTGCCCAGTTGATTTCATACAAGGGACGCTATTGGCAGATGGCTGAGAAGCTACCCAACCAGAGCATGTATTACGTATTAAATAAAACTCCTCAAATATATTGTGAGTACGGGGGCTGTTCGCACCCCTAGAGGTTATGGCCGCTCCTCAAAAAACGCTGAAAGATTACCTTCACATTGCTCTCTTCCTTGCTGGGCTTACATATGGCTGCTCTGTCAAGCAATATGCTTCCCGCACTGTGCTTCACATACTTAAAAGATCAAACAGCACATATTGATTTTTGATTGTTTGCTTTTCTATCTCTGTCTCTCTCTTGCTCTGACATTCTCTGCTCCTGACGGAGGGGGTGTGAGCAGGGGGGCTGTTCGCACCCCTAGACGATACGGACGCTCGTCTAAAAATGCTGAAAGATTACCTTCACGTTGCTCCCTTCTGTGCAGCTGCTTTGTCAAGCGACATGCTTCCCACACGGTGCTTCGCATACTTAAAAGCTCAAAGGGCACGTATTGATTTTTGATTGTTTGTTTTTCCTCTGTCTCTCTCTCTCTCTCTCTCTGACATTCTCTGCTCCTGATGGAGGGGGTGTGAGCAGAGGAGCTGTTCGCACACTGGCCTAGAGGATACGGACGCTCCTCTAAAAAATGCTGAAAGACTACCTTTACATTGTACATCCTTGCAGCTGCTTTGTCCGGTGGTGCTTCGCATACTTAAAAGCCAAGTATCCATTCATTTTCCCACCCGCTGAATCCGAACACAGGGTCACGGGGGTCTGCTGGAGCCAATCCCAGGGCACAAGGCAGGAATCAAACCCGGGCAGGGTGCCAACCCACCACAGGACACACAAAAAACACACCCACACACCAAGCACACACTAGGGCCAATTTAGAATCGCCAATCCACCTAACCTGCATGTCTTTGGACTGTGGGAGGAAACCGGAGCGCCCGGAGGAAACCCACGCAGACACGGGGAGAACATGCAAACTCCACGCAGGGAGGACCCGGGAAGCAAACCCAGGTCCCCAGGTCTCCCAACTGCGAGGCAGCAGTGCTACCCACTGCGCCACCGTGCCGCCCTAAAAGTCAAACAGCCCTATTGATTTTTGTTTGCTTATTTTTCTCTCTCTCTGTGACATTCTCTGCTCCTGACGCGCACTCCTTTGAAGAGGAAGATATGTTTGCATTCTTTTAATTGTGAGACGGAACTGTCATCTCCGTCTTGTCATGGAGCACAGTTTAAACTTTTGAAAAAGAGACCAATGTTTGTTTGCAGTGTTTGAATAAAGTTCCTGTCTCTTTACAACCTCCTGTGTTTCTGTGCAAATCTGTGACCCAAGCATGACAATATAAAAATAACCATATAAACATATGGTTTCTACTTCACGGATTTTCACCTTTCGCGGGGGGGTCTGGAACGCAACCCCCGCGATAGAGGAGGGATTACTGTAATGTTAACGTTTACCCCCCCGGGTGGAACTGAAGTTGCATAGTGTGGGGGAGGAATGATCTCCTCAGTCTGTCAGTGGAGCAGGACAGTGACAGCAGTCTGTCACTGAAGCTGCTCCTCTGTCTGGAGATGATCCTGTTCATTGGATGCAGTAGTTTCTCCATGATTGACAGGAGCCTGCTCAGCACCCGTCGCTCTGCCACAGATGTCAAACTGTCCAGCTCCGTGCCTACAATAGAGCCTGCCTTCCTCACCAGTTTGTTCAGGCGTGAGGCGTCCCTCTTCTTTATGCTGCCCCCCCAGCACACCACTGCACAGAAGTGGGCACTTGTCACAACCGTCTGATAGAATATCTGCAGCGTCTTATTGCAGATGTTGAAGGACGCCAGCCTTCTAAGTAAGTATAGTTGGCTCTGTCCTCTCTTGCACAGAGCATCAGTATTGGCAGTCCAGTCCAATTTATCATCCAGCTGCACTCCCAGGCATTTATAGGTCTGCACCCTCTGCACACAGTCACCTCTGATGATCATGGGGTCCAGGAGGGGCCTGGGCCTCCTAAAATCCACCACCAGCTCCTTGGTTTTGCTGGTGTTCAGGTGTAGGTGGTTTGAGTCGCATCATTTAACAAAGTCGTTGATTAGGTTCCTATACTCCTCCTCCTGCCCACTCCTGATGCAGCCCACGATAGCAGTGTTGTCAGTGGCCTTTTGCACATGGCAGGACTCCGAGTTGTATTGGAAGTCCGATGTATATAGGCTGAACAGGACCAGAGAAAGTACAGTCCCCTGCGGCGCTCCTGTGTTGCTGACCACAATGTCAGACCTGCAGTTCCCAAGACGCACATACTGAGGTCTGTCTATAAGATAGTCCACGATCCATGTCACCAGGTATGAATCTACTCCCATCTCTGTCAGCTTGTCCCTAAGGAGCAGAAGTTGGATGGTGTTGAAGGCGTTAGAGAAGTCCAGAAACATAATTTTTACAGCACCACTGCCACTGTCCAAGTGGGAGAGGGATCGGTGTAACATATAGATGATGGCATCCTCCGCTTCCATCTTCTCCTGGTATGTGAACTGCAGAGGGTCGAGGGAGTGGCGGACCTGTGGCCTCAAGTGGTGAAGCAGCAGCCGCTCCATGGTCTTCATCACATGTGAGGTCAGAGCGACAGACCGGAAGTCATTCAGCTACTAGGACGTGATACCTTTGGGAATGGGATGATGCAAGATGTTTTCTAAAGCCTCGGGACTCTCCCCTGTTCCAGGTTCAGGTTGAAGATGCGCTGTAGAGGACTCCTTAGCTCCAGCGCATAGGCCTTCAGCAGTCGTGGCGATAGTCCATCTGGACCCACTGCTTTGCTGGCCTGAAGTCTCCTCAGCTCTCTGCTTACCTGGGCTGCTGTAATTGTGGGTGGGGGGAAACTCTCTCCTATGCTGGTATCAGTAGAAGGATGGGTGGAGGGTGCAGTACTCCAAGGTGAGAGTGGTTTAGAGTGGTCAAACCTGTTAAAGAAGTTGTTCATCTGGTTTGCTCTCTCCACGTCTCTCTCGATGGTGGCACCCCACTTCGAGCTGCAGCCAGTGATGATCTTCATCCCATCTCACACTTCCTTCATGCTGTTATTCTGCAACTTCTGCTCCAGCTTTCTCCTGTACTGCTCCTTCGCCGCCCAGAGCTGGACTCGGAGTTCCTTCTGCACGCGCTTGAGCTCATGCTGATCACCGCCTTTAAAAGCCCTTTTCTTCTGGTTCAAAAGGCCCTTGATGTCACTTGTAATCCATGGCTTGTTGTTAGCATAGCAGCGTACTGTTCTTAATGGAACTACAATGTCCATACAGAAGTTGATGTAGTCAGTAGTGCAGTCAACAACCTCCTCAATGTTCTCACTATATGATCCCTGCAGGATATCCCAGTCCGTAGTTCCAAAGCAGTCTCTCAGAGCCTGCTCTGCCTCAGGGGACCACTTCCTGAATGAGTGTGTGGTTGTAGGTAGCTCCCTCACTCTTGGTTTGTAGTGAGGCTGAAGCAGAACCAGGTTATGATCTGCTTTCCCAAGCGCAGGCAGTGGGGTGGTGCTGTAACGTTTGCATACAGTAGGTCAATAGTCCTATTTCCCCGGGTGTTACAATCCACATACTGGGAGAAGGCAGGTAATGTATTGTCCAGCGTCACATGGTTAAAGTCTCCAGCGATTAGCACAAGCGCCTCGGACTGCTGCGTTTGCAGTTTAGCAACAGCAGAATGGATGATGTCACCCGCTATCTTCATGTCCGCCCGAAGAGGGATGTATACAATAACAACAATAACGTGTCCAAACTCTCTGGGCAAGTACATGTAATAGGGATGCAAACTTACGGCCAACTGTTCGATGTCCCTGCAGCAAGTGGAGATTTTGACGTGTACATGTCCAGAGTTGCACCACCTTGTATTCACATAGAGAACGAGTCCTCCTCCTTTCTGCTTCCCGCAGGTATTTGCGTCTCTGTCCGCTCTAACTGTGCTAAACCCGGGTAGCTCCACGTTAGCATCTGGGATGGTGGTAGTTAGCCACGTTTCACAAAAACACAACAAACTGCATTCTCTGTAGGTCCTGACATTTTTCACCAGCGCGGCCAGTTCATCAATCTTATTTGGTAGTGAGTTCACATTTCCCAGGATCACAGAAGGCACCAAAAGCTTGTAACGCCACTTTCTCGCAAGCCGCTTCATCTTTAGCTTAGCTTCGGCTCTGCTGCCACAATACCGCCTTCTTACCTCGTCAGGTAAATAGGGAACCACACTGGCGTGGGCATTTGTTCTCAGCGCTTGAAGTTGACTACCTGAATAGATGAGTTTTGGCTTATAGAAATGCATGTCCAAGTAGTAAAAAGTGTCCAGGGAACGAGTCCACATAAAAGACAGTGGTAGGAGTGATCAGTGAAACAGAGAAAAAGGTAGAAATATAAAGTCGTACACGGAGCTGCTGGAAAGGCTGCCACTCGCAACGGCGCCTGAGTCATTTAGATAGATAGATAGATAGATAGATAGATAGATAGATAGATAGATAGATAGATAGATAGATAGATAGATAGATAGATAGATAGATAGATAGATACCTAAGGAGTACAAGTCCACTTATAGTGCATAAAGTAAAAAAACAAAAGTGTAAACCAAAGAACAATTGACAAGAACTGTAGGCCTACATACTTTACCCCAAATGTAAATTTAATTTATACTGTTTCTAAAGAAGTATTGTCCCTACTCCAGTATGTGTATTTTTACAAGGTAATATAAAGTTGGTGTCAGACATGGAAGCTATGTGAAGAGAAATAAGTTGCAAGGAGTGAGTGGTGCACAGTCACTAACAAATTTAAATCCTTACAGTAGACGAGAACCTGCCTGAAAACTGACTTCACTTCTGGTTCCACCCTGTCCGGGAGCACTATATATAAGGACAACCACAACTTGAAATAGACAGTAAATGGCATCAGGAGGAGCAGATTTCTGCTCAAAGCCATGGAAACTAAACAGCTTTCATTGTTACTTCTTGTTTACTCAGTAGTTCTCTTATTATGCATGCATACGTTACACCACAGAAAGCACGCAACACTGAGTGTTAGTATTGTGAACTAATTGACCACTTATAGGTGGCTAATGGTGTTGGCTCTTTCAAAAATCTAAAAAATGTAACAAAGGTTTCAATCCAGTTCTCCCCAAAACCAACTTTAGTCACATCCGCAGCACTAAAATTGTGTAACTGACTGTAAAGTATTTAGTTGGGTCCCACAATTGCCACAGAACTCGTTCAGGTGTTCTGCCAAATTTAGATTCTCCACCAGCTTTCTAACCATCTTCATATGAACCTGCAAATAGTGTGTTAAATAGTAATGAGAAAAAGTAAATTTTACTGTTGATTTCACAATTCTGAAAAATGAAGGAGGGGTTGGCTAAAGGCTTTTTGGATAGAAAATATGGAGTATTACTCTCCAAAGAGTGATACTTCTGTATCTACATGGGTTTTTTCCACAGCTGCATAATGCATGATGGAGAGATAAGACGTTCCATGCACCTACCAGGATGGACCACCTCAAATTGGGACCCAAGCGCTGCTATGCAGCACGAGACACCTCAGCACCACACCAGTTCTGATCCCCAACAACCCTGACCCCATTGGCTTTCCAAGAGTTTTGACTCTTCAGGGTATGAGGCTCCTAAGGGTTTCCTCCATCCCCTTCATAATGCGAGCAGCCTTCCTATGGGCAGCTGCAGCAGAGCTACCCCCGCAGAGTGCAGAAAGGAGTCCTGTCTGCCATTTCAGAGCTGCGTGAAGTTTTTTACATTTTTTAAAGTCTAAGTCTTTAGAGTCTCTGGTGCTTCCTGTTTTGCTATATTGTTGCGAGACATGGACGCTATCCAGTGACCTGAGACGAAGACTGGACTCCTTCAGTACTGTGTCTCTTTGGAGAATCTTTAGGTACCGCTTGTTTGACGTTCTGTCGAATGAGCAGTTGCTCACGGAGTCCTGAATGAGGCACATTGCCTGCATTGTGAGTGAGCATCAGTTATGGCCATGTGGCACTATTCCCTGAGTGTGATCCGGCTTACAGGATCCTCACTGTTGACCCAAGCAGCTGGACCAAGCCAATGGGGAACTCACAGGGGTGGTACTGGATGTTGAGCTGTTTCATCATGTGGTGCACTGTACCAGTGCATGCTCCCCAACCTGACCTTACCTACGTAATGCATGTAATCGCCAGCCCAGCAGCAAAATCAATTTTATTTTTGTTTCCTGTTCACATTACTGCAGCGGTTCAGTGTTTTTTTTACTTAAATGTGACATGATGAATATTTTCCATACAATGGCACTCCAAAATGAGATATTTGTGTACATTGCTATGTTTTTCCCATGGAGCTTTAAGTTTAATTTCTGTCTCTAAGATTGTGATTGCAAAGATTGTCATAATAAATGGCAAAGTGAACATCCAATACAAGTTTGATGGCTCAACAAAATGTCTACAGGTATAGGAAAATGTCTCCAATTTTTTTGTATTTGTTTTTCAGTAGAGATCTTTATTTACTTACTAAATGAAAGGCAGATGTGTGCAGAACTGATACAGAAAAATGCTTCCAGACTGAAAGTGAAGCGTATTTTGTTTCATGGATTTTTTGAAAAAAAAAATTAAATTTTGCATGAATTGTTTAAATCTTGCTAATATTAAGAGTGCAGCTTGTCAATTGTGCCAATACGTCTGTTGATCTTATGTTGTTAACAGTATGACAGATAAGGGGCGCTATTGCTCCCTTGAACCCTCAGACAATGCGTCAGACACCAGATAAAAGTCCAAATATGATATTCATTTGTATAATACAGTGCACAAAGCACCCTCCACTCCACAATTCTTAATAATAAACAATACATAATAAACAATCCTCCACTCCCGGACGCTTAGTCACCCTGCCTTCCAACTCGGCTCAACCCGGGGATCTCCTGCAGTCCTTTTTATAGTTCATGACCCGGAAGTGCTTCTGGTCCTTCAGTCCATGTGATTATTCAGCACTTCTGGGTCAGATGAAAACTCCTCTTCTTTATCCCGGAAGTACGTCATTTCTTCTGTCACTGTGACTAAGACGTACTTCCGGGTTATAGTGCAAATAACAGTTCCTGGGCCTCCCTGCAGCGACTCCTGGCGGCGCCCATGGTATCCGGCAGGGCTGTGCATTAAACTCCATAGTCCATGATTCCCTGCTGGTATTCGGGGCACCTCCATGCTGCAAGGAGGGCTCCATCTGGCGGCCTGGGGGTATTGGCCGGGATGAATGGCCGGCCATATCTCACAACAGGTTTAATTTTTCATTCACATCGCATAAAAAGTATAATCTTTGTACTGGTTTGGAGAGTGTGTGTGTGTTTGTCAATATAATCATAATCACTGTTTACTGAAGTGACGTCTTCATGCTTAGAAAAGAGAACTGCTTGAACAGAAATGCACAGAGATGTGTTATGTATGCTGATACTTTTGTCGGCTACCTCTAATGTAACGTTATTGCATGTTTTATCACAGAAAAAAGCAGTACTTGTCAGCATCAATGTGCTATCCATTTCAGACAGCGAGGAGTCTACATTGGCATGTTAGAGAAAGTGATTTTGGATGTGGCATTAATTCACTTGTCAAATTTCTACTCCACTCCCTTCTCAAAAATGAACTAAATTCATCATGATGACACTTACTGACCTGTACTTTGTTCCAAAGGAGACATTTAACTTTACTGACAAGACAGTTTTAACTAGGAAGTGTTTCCTTCTACCCCTTTTCAGCAAAATCTAATGCATCTCAAATTTTATTTGGTGACAAATGCTTCCTCTCTAATGA
Organism: Erpetoichthys calabaricus; assembly: GCF_900747795.2. Taxonomy (NCBI): domain Eukaryota; kingdom Metazoa; phylum Chordata; class Cladistia; order Polypteriformes; family Polypteridae; genus Erpetoichthys; species Erpetoichthys calabaricus. The sequence goes on along the minus strand of NC_041397.2, from coordinate 76,383,719 downwards.
CAATTAAAGGAATGTTAAGTAGACATTGTTTACTTAGGCAGATCCTTATGGAAGAGATTATTGTATTCTCAACCATGATACTTACCTAGGAGGTTATCTATTTGGAAGTAACCTAGAACACTCGAATAGACAGCCAGAGTCATTACATTAAAATCTCCTGCCTGTTTGGCTACTGTCTACACCCTCTTAATTATATGTCAGCCTAGTAGACCAAAATAAGCTTTAGAGATTGAACCTTGTAGACCTTGCATGGATAAGTACTGTAATGTTCCTTTTGCCTACATGTAGCACTTTATATTAGTCTGTAGTAAAGAGAAATTTTGCAGATGTTTGCCTCATTTTGGATGATTGTCTAGGTCTTTATAAATTATTTTGGCTGAAACTTTAGTATTTGCTGTCAATAAAAGTTTTGAAGTTATCTTCAATTTTTTTACAATATGATTAATATAAATTTGGTGAGAAAATGGACCCTGACACAGACAGATGCAAGAGGCAAAAGATCAAATCCGTTCAGAGGCAATTGGGCGAAAGTCAACTCGGCGAAAAGGCAACTCAGCGACAGACAACTCAGCAAAAACACAATTGGGCGACAGATAACTCGGCGAAAGGACAACTCGGCAAAAGGACAACTCGGCAAAAAGACAACTCGGCGACATCCTTTACCAGATAAGTAATAGTTAGGTTCAAAGAGATTTTTAATGATATTTAAATGACAACGTTGGGTGCCGGAAAATCCAAAGAATCACCTGCTTTATGAGTGTCCCAATACGTTGAGAGTAAAGATATTCCTTAAGCCGTACTCGCAGGTCACCTTTTGTATTCTAAATAGCTTTATCATATGATTACAATCAATAAAATTTATATAAAGGATTAACAATTTTGGTTGTAGAAGATAATGTAAGATAGAGTTTGTTCCATCTGCAGAATAAAGTTCGTTTGTCAATTATATAAATTTATTTTCAACATTTTAAATCACGTTTGTCATTTAAAAATAATTTAAAAATCTCTTTGAACCTAACTATTACCTAACTGGTAAAGGATGTCGGCGAGTTGTATTTCACCAAGTAGTTTCTTCATTAAACTGTCTTTCGCATTAGTTGTCTTTCGCTGACTTGTCTTTTCACTGGGTTGTCTTTTCACAGAGATGACTGTCGCCCACCGAACCAATCAAAGCATACGTATGTTTTTATTTTCTTCTCCCTTTTGGGAAATGCCATCCCCGTTTCCCACAGGCACAACACAGTCCAAATAGCACAAGCACACAATACACAAATCCTTTTTCTTTTTCTTTCTCCTTCTCTTTTCTCCTCCACTCCTCCCAGCAAGCTTCAGCTCCCTCCTCCTGACTCTGGCTCCCGGAGTAGTGGCTGCTGGATCCTTTTATAACACACCTGGAAGTATTCCAGGTTCTTGATGACTGTAGGCCTCAGTATCAGCTACAGCACCCCCTTGCAGTGCCAATGGATCCCAACAGGGCTGCACCAAACTACTACTCCCATGAAGCTCTGTGGGAGTCCTAGGCACCTCTGCAACTCAGAGGGTCTGCCATCTAGCACTCCGGGGGAGGTAATGCTCCAGATAGGGTGGCTCCCCTGGTTCTCTCAGTGTGTAGATGCCCCACCATCTGCCACATAGGTTGTATCTGTTGAGTTTTACCCTCACAATTGACCTTTGGTGAAGAACTGTATGAACAGATATTTCATTGTCTTAAGTAAATAATGTAGTATGCTTTGATTTTGTCTGTCATTCCCTGTGCCATGTGAAGGACTGGCGCCCTGTTCAGGGTTTGTTCCTGCCTTATGCCCCATGCTAGCTTGGATAGCCTCCAACAGACTCTGGTGACACTGTTCAGGACTAAGAGGGTTAGAAATTGACTGAATGTCTGACTCCTGCTGTCTGCACACAAAACAAAACCAGATTGGTGTGGAAGGATATTTCTTACATAAACCCATGCTGGCTATTATACAGAATATCGTTTTTTTATAAATGTAATATTTAATTCAATCAACTGCTATTTGCTCCTCATATTTACAGATTTTTCACTGTGCATCATTAAGCCTTTATAAATTAATGTTTTTACTGTTGTATTACCAGAAAGTTGCTTGCTGTTCATACTTGTTCATTTTTTAGTTTCTGTTTTAATCTTTACATTTTTTTTAATTCCTGGTTGCAGCTTCAGTATTTTTCTAGGTCTAAAAAATGTTGCCCTTTTTATTTTGCTGTAGCAGAGGTGGCCTTAGGAGTGTGCAGGGCCTAGGGCTAACCAACACCACACGGGGCTGGTTACGTCAAACGCTGTTACCATTATGTGTGGACTGTATAAACATGAACGCGAATTTAATAAAAATAATGTTAACATACAAAGGATTTTCTCATTACAGTATTCAGCAAAAATTTTGCAAGATAACACGTAGACTTTATCAAAATATAACTTGAGAATATAACTTGACAAATCCGCTCGAATGAGACATGCAGACCTCAAAAGCGGGGCCCCCTCAGGCGCAGGGCCTGGGGCAGTCGCCCCACTTGCTACCCCCAAACGCTGCTCTTGCGCTGCAGAGTGATCTTTTTAGTGTTACTTTTTAGCTAACCTTTATTCATTTATTTAGACAATACTGATGTTTTACTTTCTTTGGAATATAATTTTTGTGCCTGCATTAGAATGCCTCTGAAGCGACACCATGTATTATTTATAACAGCAGTGTTTTCATTTTCCTATTCTGTGTGTTCTTTGTGTTTTCTCATCTCCAAAAAAGTCTGCTTTCCATAAAGTGAAAGTTTTTAGTTTGGTGTATGTTTGTGTGCATTTTTTTTCTTCATAGATACAATATATCCTAATTATTTGAGCCTAATTTTATAGTTGCTAAAATTTTCAATGTACAAAACCTATATTTGTAAGTTTAAGAAAAACCACAGCACTTGAGAAAAAACAGCAGTCATGGGGATAATGTGCAAACAATGAACAGACAGCTATTTTACAATAACGTCATAAATTAGGTTAGAGGTTCTCTGAATTAAAAAAAAAAAGATTCTGAAGTACTTTTATCATTTAGGTGCTGAAAAGATGCAATCTTAAATCAGCATTTCTTAACAAAGGCAAGTCAGATCAAAGCAGATGAAATAATTGTAAAAAAATGGTTTCACTACTAAGTGAAGTGGAAGAGTGCCCATGTGCCATCTCTCCACAGCTGCAGTGATATCAAGGAGAATGAAATATCAAAAATAGGGTATTTATTTATAATAGAGCGCAAAAAAGAACATAGTATAAAAGATAGACAAACTAAAAGAAAACCAGATGCTCTTCATGGTCTGCATTCACTGGTGTCTCTCCCTGTCTGTCCAGCTGGTCAGCTGGCCCAATAATCCACTTCACACCACCAAAACACCAACTGCTATCACAATCTCTTTCACATTCACTCTGTCTTACTTCTTTTCACTACTGAAACACTGCGTGAAAATTTCTTTCTGACTATGCAAGCCTTTAATCTGACACACTTTAAACTGCCCCAATTGATATTGTTCCTATCCTATGCTATGAGGGACACTGAGTTAAATCCCTTCTCACCCCTCCATCAGCGTCTTTTGTTTTGTAAATGCATCGATCAACACAAGCAGCAAGCAGCCTGATTTCCCATCCAGCTCAAGCCAAGGCTCCTTATCTACGTGTGAGGTTCCTGGAGTTGTATAGGTTTAATAATTCAGTATATCGTTATTTGGAATGCATACATTTCATGTGTATCCTATGTCTACAATGATCTGTGTATGTGTAGGATGAAAGGAAATGTGAGACAAGAAATGCTGAACTCATACCTAAAGCAGAAATTTTTTCCATGTTATACTAATAAGGATGTGAAGTGTAAAATGCGTGAAGACTTTAGTCCAAATATCAAATAAACACATGCGCTTTTATTCAAGAATACAGTAATCCCTCGCTATATCGCGCTTCGCCTTTCACGGCTTCACTCTATCGCGGATTTTATATGTAAGCATATTTAAATATATATCACGGATATTTTGCTGGTTCGCGGATTTTTGCGGACAATGGGTCTTTTAATTTCTGGTACATGCTTCCTCAGTTGGTTTGCCCAGTTGATTTCATACAAGGGACGCTATTGGCAGATGGCTGAGAAGCTACCTAACTTACTTTTCTCTCTCTCTCTCTTGCGCTGACTTTCTCTGATCCTGACGTAGGGGGATTGAGCAGGGGGGCTGTTCGCACACCTAGACGATACGGACGCTCGTCTAAAAATGCTGAAAGATTATCTTCACGTTGCTACCTTCTGTGCAGCTGCTTCGTGAAGCGACATGCTGCACGGTGCTTCGCATACTTAAAGGCTCGAAGGGCACGTATTGATTTTTGATTGTTTGTCTTTCTTCTCTCTCTCTCTCTCTCTCTCTTTCTCTGCTCCTGACGGAGGGGGTGTGAGCTGCCGCCTTCAACAGCTTTGTGCCGCGGTGCTTCGCATACTTAAAAGCAAACAGCCCTATTGATTTGTTTGCTTTCCTCTCTCTTTCTGACAGTCTCTGCTCCTGATGCGCACTCCTTTGAAGAGGAAGATATGTTTGCATTCTTTTAATTGTGAGACGGAACTGTCATCTCTGTCTTGTCATGGAGCACAGTTTAAACTTTTGAAAAAGAGACAAATGTTTGTTTGCAGTGCTTGAGTAACGTTCCTGTCTCTCTACAACCTCCTGTGTTTCTGTGCAAATCTGTGACCCAAGCATGACAATATAAAAATAACCATATAAACATATGGTTTCTACTTTGCGGATTTTCACCTTTCGCGGTGGGGTCTGGAACGCAACCCCTGCGATGGAGGAGGGATTACTGTATAACCAAAGAAAAAAAAAATAATTAGATTTACATGTACAGGCAAGATCGAAAAAGTGCAATGCCATTTGAACATGAGATTGAATAAAAAAATGTTTAAATAACAACTCATGTTCAAATGGCATAGTGTTTTCAAATAATGAGCCAGAGAGGCAGAGACAGATTCGATCTCATTCAAGTGGTTACTGTAATATAAAATAAACACTTTCACAAAGGTATAATGAAACAAGTGTTCTTTTATTTAAGAATAAAAATGAAAAACAAAAAATTCAAGTGACAAGATACTAAGAAGACATGATTAACCAGTGTTTGTGTGTCTGGTTATACCCCTTCAGCGATATCTTTTACAGGTTACAAAACTTTACACCGGCTGTTACTGACTGAAATTAAAGACTTCTTCTTTTTGTGCATATGCACCGTCAGCATGGCACTGCCAGATCTAAACACTAGCGTGGCAAATTGCTCACGTACTATAGTGACTTTAGCTGTAGGTGGAAGTCCCATTTTACTTCTGGTGCCAAGCAGAGTTGTGTTGTGGTGCAACAGTCTATTAGCCAGGGAAAGCTCTGTGAAGAAGCTGTTTGTTGTTACAGTTCTGCCTTTGTCCAAAAACAGCTCCATAAGCTTCATGACCCTAGACTCGGAGAGTCTTTGCCTTGGGTTCTAACTCAAAACACAGTTCTCAACAAAATGTTGCCAGATGTCCAATACCGCAGCAAATCTGTCATTTTTCACACGTTCTGCATGGGCGTCTTTGCTGTCAAAGAGCAAATGCCATATGGTAGTCTGATTGCAGTCACGGGACATCTTATCTTTGATTACCAGTACAACAGATAGTTCTGAGCAGGCGTCAGCCACAGCACCCACTATGGTCATCGCTGTTCTTGTGTAAAGAATGGAGATAAATGCCATCATCTTAGAGAGGGAGAGGATAGTTAGTTGTACCACGTGAACGTCTCTGACCAGAATAAAACTGAATAATAAAAAAAATTACACTGGGTGTAACAGACTCAAATCAAATGTATATTTTTATTATAGTAATAATAACAACAGCAGCACAATACTCAGAGCACCGAGACTCAAACCCAGTAACTTTGGGTTACAAGGTGGCAGTCCTTACCTCTGCACCATTCAAGAATATGTTTCAACTTCCTGTCAATTGATATTTGAGCTTGGGTTTTTAGCTCATTGACCACAACATGTAAATTGAATAATTTTTTTTTTTCTTTGGTTATATCTCTCTGTTATAAAAAAAATCCTTGAGAGAAACAGTAGGGCGATGAAACGTGATCTTATAAGATCACGGAAAATACTTAAAAGACCTGCGAGACTAAAGCGATTGGCCACAGAGCGTCTCGCGGGGACCTTAAACATAAGACTTTGTGCCAAGAGATTGACCCAGGACCGTCTCGCGATGACGTAGAACATAAGATTCTTGCAAGACACACCCTACTTACAACCAAATAACAGCACGGGCAGCAACAAACTCACTCTTGTTTTGGCTTTGAGCACACACAGATCCAGGGCTCTCAGCGTATATAAAGCATATAAGGACAAAACATTATAAATGAAACATAGACGACTAAGCAAAGAAGAAAGCAGCGTGGAGAAAACAGACTCAAAAACGTTGGAGAGACAAAAAAGAAAAAGAATAATCTAGGTGCAAATTCAGAAAATAAGGAAAGTAATTGTCAGCCCAGAAGAAGTGGAATTGAAAAAAAAGCACGTCCAATCCGGACATTGGTGCTATACACATGCAGAGCAGATTAGAGATTATGAAAGCAGTGGAATTCAAAAGGCTCGATACACATATGGAGAAAGTTAAAGAATATGAAAGTAGGAAAATTAGAAAGTGTAAAAAAAAGAAAGTAAAGATCGCAGTAGCGCAAACAAACAGAAATTATTACTCAATAAAGGGAAAGTAATCACCACGGACCAGGGGGGTATTTTTCGTACGTCGCTTAAATAATCCGAGATCAGGTGCCTCATCTTGGATAAGTTAATGCCGGTGACACTCATCCGGGATAGGTCGGTTTTTCAAACGCAGCCGTGTGGTAGATTAGTGTAGCTGGATCGATTCATCTGAGATGATTGCGCGCGCCTGCGCTGATTGAAAAGCCCATATATATTGAGTCTAGAAAACATGATCAGCATGTCTATGATAGACTGCAACAAAATGACGAAAGAACGGGCGCATTATTTCACACAAGCGGAGCAGGACCTGTTACTCGAAGGATATGAAGAATTTCAAGAGTTAATATGTACAAGGGGTAACACTGCAAAAGCAGCCCAAACTAGAAAAGATGGCTGGCAAAAAGTGGCCGACAAATTAAACGCGTAAGTATGTGCATTGTATTTACTGAATGCAGCGTTTCATTTCTTATGTGTCACATTAATTAGTAATTTTAATATGTCATAATTCCAGATCAAACGTGAGCACAAGGAGAAGATGGGAACAGGTCAAAGTGAAGTACAAGAATATACTTCAAACTGGTAAATATTGGTATACAGTAATCCCTCCTCCATCGCGGGGGTTGCGTTCCAGAGCCACCCGCGAAATAAGAAAATCCGCGAAGTAGAAACCATATGTTTATATGGTTATTTTTATATTGTCATGCTTGGGTCACAGATTTGCGCAGAAACACAGGAGGTTGTAGTGAGACAGGAACATTATTCAAACACTGCAAACAAACATTTGTCTCTTTTTCAAAAGTTTAAACTGTGCTCCATGACAAGACAGAGATGACAGTTCCGTCTCACAATTAAAAGAATGCAAACATATTTTCCTCTTCAAAGGAGTGCGCGTCAGGAGCAGAGTCTGTCAAAAAGACAGAGGAAAGCAAACAAATCAATAGGGCTGTTTGCTTTTAAGTATGCGAAGCACCGCGGCACAAAGCTGTTGAAGGCGGCAGCTCACACCCCCTCTGTCAGGAGCAGGGAGAGAGAGAGAGAGAGACAGAGTTTGTTTTTCAAACAAAAATCAATACGTGCCCTTCGAGCTTTTAAGTATGTAAAGCACCGTACAGCATGTCGTTTCAGGAAGCAGCTGCACAAAAGATAGCAACTTGAAGATAAACTTTCAGCATTTTTAGACGAGCGTCCTTATCATCTAGGTGTGCGAACAGCCCCCCTGCTCAATCCCCCTACGTCAGGATCAGAGAAAGTCAGCGCAAGAGAGACAGAAAAGTAAGCCGGGTAGCTTCTCAGCCATCTGCCAATAGCGTCCCTTGTATGAAATCAACTGGGCAAACCAACTGAGGAAGCATGTGCCAGAAATTAAAAGACCCATTGTCCGCAGAAATCCGCGAACCAGCAAAAAATCCGCGATATATATTTAAATATGCTTACATATAAAATCCGTGATGGAGTGAAGCCGCGAAAGGCGAAGCGAGATATAGCGAGGGATTACTGTATAACTATTTAAAGAATTGTTGACATAAAGAATCATATATAATAGAAAACCATTAATTTGAAAGCTAATAAGAAGAAGGCAGACAAGCAAAAAACAGGTGGAGGTCCACGCTGTGCAGACATAACCCCTGCAGAAGAGTTGGCTCTCCAGCAAAATGCCCATCGCCCGGTTTCTGAGGGCATTCCAGGGGGAAGCTCCTCCTCAGAACCAGTAGCAGGATGCAGTGGCCACTTCAGGTAAAGGATGTTCATTGCATATATTTTGTCCTCAATGTGTGCCATAGGTATGTCCCATTTAGCCCTCTTTTTTTTTTTTGTTTTTTTTTTTTTGTTGGGTCATTTGCAGGGAATGTCATATCCCTTGAACCTGTGTCTGACCACCGAGCTATTGATGAATGTCAAATATTTGATGAAGACACTGTGTTTGATTATTCATCAGGAGGAGAGGTAAATGTTCCAAATGTTTGAACAAACTCCACTCTGATCAGTCCCATGTGCTAATCGTGATATAACTGTGTTGCAGGAGCCTGTAGCCAGCACACATGTACCATTTGGAACATCCACATCAAAAAAAGGAGATGGTGAGGTTAGTTGAGCCATTTGTTGTACTTGATACGAAATGATTCAAAATGATATACTGTGTATACAATATAGAGGAAAAAAGGCATTTGTAAATGTGTATTTATTTGCAGAAAAATGTGAGGGCTCTGTACAAGAGATATCTTCAGCAGAAAGTCACGTACAGGAAACTCAAAATGAGGAAAATACAGCAGGACATGGAACTTCATGAACTGAAGACAACTAAAATGAAGTTGCAGATTAAAATACTACAAAAACAATTGGTAACAAAATTCTCTTCTCTTTCCCATGATGTGTATGTGTGAGTGTATCCTTAACTTATGTTCTCCTCCTTACAGGCTGAAGGTCCGTAATATATAATAAATCAGTTTTGTGTGAAACCAATGTTGTCTTTTTTCATTGAAACTGTTGGGCCACAATCCTGTCTCTGGCAGCTCTGCCACTGCTTTGCTCAAGGTGCACTGGGTCAAGGTCATCATCAGGCTGCAGCAAAACCTCAGGGACTCTCTCTTTTCTGATGGACGCTATGTTGTGTAAGACAGAGCATGCAACAATTATGTCACATGCTCTGTCAGGTGCAACCCTCAGCCTTTTCAGACATTGAAATCTCTCCTTCAGGTGGCCAAAGGTCATTTCAATTCATGCCCTTGTCCTAGACAGAGCTGCATTATATCGAGTTTGTGGCCCAGGGTTGGGGTCAGGAAACGGGGTCATTAGAAAATTCCTACAGGCATATCCCCTGTCCCCAAGCAGGATTCCATCATGACGACCTGTGGAATATGTAAAAATTGTGAATACAATACACACATCACCATGATTAATAATTAGATTATTACCTTGTTCAAATGTCCGATACAGGTGTGACTCCTTAAAAATTCTTGAGTCGTGAACAGACCCTGGCCATTTAGCCTCCACATTTGATACAAGGTAGAATGCATCACAGATCATCTGAGAATTTATAGCATGAAGGTCAAACAATTTTACTGTCATCATACCTATTGGCTATTTTCAACTCTTTCAATAAGTGACATTACCTGCACGTTAATACTGTGGAAGCCTTTTCTGTTCACGTAATCTGGCTCATTTGGACCTGATGGGGCCTTTATTCGGATCTGCGTACAATCCAGTGCCCCAATCACATTTGGAAATCCTAGGTAATGAGAATGTTAGGCTGATTGTGGGATTCTTTATGGAACTGTGGGTGTTTTTGCCTGTGTATTACCTACCTGCAATGGCATGAAACGCTTCTTTTATTGTCTGCACACGCAGGTGTCCAGGAAACACTATGAAAACCCGAAGGAAATGTTTCAGAGCCAAACAGACTTTACGAATTGCCTGGCAAACTGCACTTTTCGATAGATGTTCCGCATCGCCTACAGTATATAAAAAAGTGCCGCTTGTAAAAAACCTCAAAGCAATGCATACTGTCTGTGTGGTTATGAGAGCCCGACTTCGCCTAGTTTGACTTTGAATATACGGAGCTAATAAATCTTTGAGGTACAATATTCCCCCTCGGCTAAAGCGGTATCTTTCGTACAGAATTTCCTTCAGGAGCAATAAAGGATCTTGCCGATTGCACAAAACCTTCTCTATATGACAATTCTCTTTGTATAATTTGCGCACCAATATCAATTGGTCGCTCATTCATGAACGGCGAAGCCATGACTGGATGACTTCCACGCACCATCACTGATCACGTGTGTAAACTAATCCTTGTTTACGTAGAACAAACCTGCTCCGAGCAGGTTTGCGGATTAGGATGTGTTGCTATGACAAAACTTCCAGCAAGAGTTTCGAAAAACCAGCAGATCTAGGATCAGGCCAAATCGTCAACAATTACATCCGGCTAAACAACAAATCCACGTACGAAAAATACCCCCCAGGTGTCATTGAAACAAAAGCAGGATAAAGTGAGGTCAGAAATAAAAGACAGAGTAGAAAACAAAGTAAAACGTCATAAAGAGGTTAAAAAACAAGGGGCCAAACACATGCAGAGCAGGTTAGGGATAATGAAAACTGAAAATCAAAAGACTCGTACAAACACTTGCAGAGCAAGATACAGATTATGAAAGCAGAAAAAAATGACAGTGTCAAAACAAAGAAAGTAAACATTGCATTAGCGCAAAGAAAGAGAAATTATTACTCTGAGAAATAACAAAAAGGTGAATAGAGATCGAATATATGGACATAGGTGATATGTCAGAACTACTGTATGTGAAAATTGTAAGGCTTTCAAGTTTAAGTCAGAGAATTTCAAAAACGGAGTTTACCTCACATGCATTTATTGGTTACTTTGCAAAAAAAATTATTTACTGCTGATGATGTAGATCATTTTGTCTGTGCTGAAATTCCAAACAGAGAGAGCTATCCTGAATTATGGTACAAAGTCATTAAACACATGTCTCACTGAATTAAAAAGATTCAGCATGTTGGGACTCGAAAGATTCCAAATATTGTTTTTATAGAAGTTCTGAAATAAAAGTAATACTAATGGAATAGCAACAATTCAAAGAAAAAAAATCTTAAAAGTGTGTATCCGGAAAAACAAAAACTGGGGTTGGCAAGCGAAGCCCCCTAGTTCTTGAATAAAAGTATAAAAGCATTCATTTGATGTTTGGACTAAAGTCTTCACACATTATACACTTCACATCATTATTAGTTTAAAATGGAAAAAAGTTTCTGCTTTAGGTATGTGTTTAACATTTCTTGCCTCACATTTCCTTTCATCCTACACTTACCGAGATTTTTGTATACATAGAACACACATGAAATGCATGTATTCCAAATAATGATATACTGTATTATTTGCCCCATACAACCCCAGGCACCTCACACGCAGATAAGCAGCCTTGGCTTAAGCTGGGAGAGTTGAGCTCCGCCAAGGTGAGAGATGGGACAGCAGGCTGCTTGCTGCTTGTGCTGATTGACACATTTGCAGAACAAAAGATACTGATGGAGAGGTGCGAAAGGTTTTAAGGTGGGCAAGGATTACAATTTTTTTCGTAGGCTTCGGTAATTCTAGTGTTAAAGCCTGTAATGGTCTGCACTCCTTTCCTTTGCCTGTACAAATGTTTACAATCTTATACTTTGAGAGAGTAAGATGTTACTATTTCACATATGTTCCTTTAGGATCAGAGGACCTCTGGCATGCTGTCAGGGCTACACTACCCCTCTCCCTTTGGAACCCTTGATATTTTACTTGCACTGTCGCTTTCCAGAGGATAGTGCTTATTTCTTTAATGTGGGATTCTTCAAAGGAACAACTTCCATAACACAATTCACAACAGCTGAGCACACCATTCCTGATAATCTTTATCTAACCACCACAGTATATGAAGAAGTTCTCTTTTCACTACTGTAGGCTTTACTGTTTGGGAACTTTAACACATTGGTTGTACTCATCAAGAATAACAATTAGATCTAACAAGTATGGAACTAAGTAACACTATTACCCAATATTGAAAAACTCTACACAATCAGTGGAAAGGAATTATGGTGGCAGCTGCAAACCTATTGCTTTGCCACTGGAAAAAACAAATGAAAACAGACTATGGCACTATAGCTGTGGCTCACACTATTCTGATGCATAAATGACTGAGCAAAAGATGAGTGTTTGTCTAAAAGGCTTACTGTTTTACAAGTAAGCAGTGTATAAGTGAGATCAGTGAGACAATGCTTCATTCGCCCATCTTCTTCTATTGTTTTCTGATGTACAGTTTTGAAAAGAATGAAACACAGTGAGCGCAAATTCATATTACATTACTCTAAGCTGTTTTGGATTTCACAGATCATAAATATGTATGTATTAAAAGCCTACTAGTTAAAAGATGAAACATTATGAATTTTATATTATTAAGAAGCTGGCTTATTAGACTTGACTAAATTGAAATGTTTGTTGTATTTGGATAAAATCGTAGCTTCCAGATGCTCAAGTGACACAAGTGATAGCCAACTAATCAAAAGGCTAACTTCCTTAATGAATACTGCAGGGTATACTCTAGACAGATGTAATTACTTTGAACCTGCTTTCAGTTTTGTCATGAGTCTTTTATTATTTATAAATAATCTTTTTTTAGTGCAGGTATTTTATATGACCTTCACTCCCTAATTCAGAAAAGCAATAAGTAGAGTGTTCAAGATAGCAGAAGAGAAAACAGTAATATTTATACAGATGTTAGATCCTGTGGTCTCAACAGGACTGTATTAACAGAGCAGGAAATCCCATTGAGTATGGGGGAGTGATGTAGAGCAGAATTCATGCAAGCTTTCATACAGACACGAGAAGGGCTTGTAATCAAGATAAGAGCACTCATTAAAACAGTGGCATATTCAGCTGGAGAATAAAACTACAGATGAGGCTGCAAAAAGGGCCGCTTTGGGGAGCTGCACATACTGTATAACAGCTTTAAAAAGATCACCAAAAGTGCTTTTTAATTTTTCAGTACCCTCAGGTGTAGGCTACTGAATCAGATTGGAAAACTGCAATGAATACCGAACAGCAGTTTCTTGGAAATTGTCAGCTGCACATGATGTGAAATTAGCTGCAGTTATTAACCTTTTTTAATGCAGGTGGCTGGAGGAACAAGGACCTCATACTGTTGGCTGACTCTATGGCGATACACTATATAGGTTATCCACTATGCTGTATCTACTGGGTATATGCATTGTCATAGGAAATCAGGAGGTGAAAAAAAGGCCTGGAGATGCATAAGTTTCCCAGTTTAGCATGTGATTAACATGATTCTAGGAGCTTCACTGAGCATACCATACTTGCAAGAAGCTGCTTTAAATAGAAAGCTAATGCAATGTCAGTGTCATTTGTCAGCCAGGGTTCCTGTCCTGGCAGGGGTTCAAACTAATATTTCATATCTCTTTTGTTCATTTTTGATTCTTTGATTTATGTTGTTTGGTTTTATCTATTTATATTAGCTGCCTTTATTATGTTCCATGTGTTTAGTGAGTATCATCCCAAAAAGTGAGGCCAACTTACAGTCACCACCAGGAACTGCCCTCTGTCCCATAAATCCAGAAGGTCATCCACAGTTCCTGGCTGTTTATTGTAAATGAACTCTGGAGTCGGTGACTTAACTTGCATTTTTGCTGTGCTTGTGCCTTGGAATATTTTTGGAATTTTATCCTTCATGCTCTGTGTTTGACTACATTTCTGGATTGCTTTTCCTTCACGGATCTTCATTGTTATGGAAGAGCATTTTATAAAAAAATGATATTTACCCTTATTACTATGTGGTATTTAATTAATAAATCTCTCCATAAGCTTCAGCTGGTCCAAAATTCTGCTGCCCACATCATTACTCGAACCCCGTCTATTCACCATATAACTCCGGTCTTGCAGCAGCATCATTGGCTCCTAATTAAGTTTCAAATGGATTTTAAAATTTTTCTGTTAACATTTAAGGCCATTCATAACCTTTCCCCTACATACCTGTCCGACCTTCTTCATGTTGCCATTCCCTCCCGTAACCTTAGATCCTCTTCCTCCATTCACCTAACTGTCCCTCTCCCCTGTCTAACCACCACTGGGGGCAGAGCATTCAACTGTTCTGCTCGCAAGCTCTGGAACTCATTACCTGTGGAGCTTAGAAATACTGAATCATTCTCAACTTTCAATTGTAAACTTAAAACCCATCTGTTCAAAATGGCTTTTTCTCTATGATTACAATGGCTTTGTTTGGTTTTAACTTCTTATATTTTCTGGTACTTTTAGTTCTGTTTATAATGTGCTTTATATTTATTGTTTGTTTGGTGTCCTTGAGTGCTTAGAAATGCACCTTTGTATAAATAAAATGTATTATTATTATTATTTTTATTATTAACTAGACAAAGAGCCTGTGTCGACAACGTAAGATGAAACGGGCATGAGTGGAATAGCAAGTAATAAGTATAAGCACCACAAACCTGATATAGGTGTATTGAATGAATGCGTAATTAGGCCTGGAGCTGTAGTCGAAATCGCCTTTCAGGCCTCTAGAGCTTTAATCGAAGTCGCCTTTCTCTTTGAATTTTTGCGGCCGTAAATCCGCCGTCTGTCGCGATGTCGGTCTCGTAAAGTTTTTCGGGCAACTGCGCAGAAGGCGACTGCGCATTCGGCTTCAGACATGCGCAGAAGGCGACTGCGCATTTGGCTTCGGACGGACCCTGCCGCGATGTTGGTCGAAGTCGCCTTTCTCTTTGAATTTTCACGGCCGTAAATCCGCTGCCTGCCGCGATGTTGGTCGTAGTCGCCTTTCTCTTTGAATTTTCGCGACCGTAAATCCGCCGCCTGCCGCAGTGTCGGTCTCGTAAGGTTTTTCGGGCAGCCGCGCAAAAGGTGATTGCGCATTTGGCTTCGGACGGACGTGAGTGAGTGAGTGAGTGAGTGAGTGAGTGAGTGAGTGAGTGAGTGAGTGAGTGAGGAGACTGGCAAATTATATATAAGATTTGTATTGTTTAGAAGTGCTTTTGGGACTTATTTGCTTTGGGACTCCAAAATCACAACAGAAAATGAGCTGGACCATGTGCTTGACTATAATACTTGTTCTATACTTTTCTCATGCTCTGTTGAGTTAGATGAATGTGTCTTCATCCAGGATATTTTTCCAGATTGCTGAAAATCCAAGCACTTAATTTATGTTCAACTTCAGCATTACCATTTTTCAGTGCATGCTATACTGCTTATTGTGCCACAGCTATATTTTTTCCCCTGGCTTGTATTTATTTTCTCATTTATAGTTGTTTTTGTTATGCTTGAAATAGTATTTTTCACTTTTTAATTCAATTTTTGTTAATTTTGTTTATACTTTGTCAATGATGTACTATTACTTGTATAGCCATGCCATATTTTTGTGCATGGAATCCCAAGTGGACGATCCACCCTGGTGTCTCTTCTGCCAGGTTTATGTTGCTTTATATGTTGGCCGAAAGAGGACCCATTAGTGGAATTGTAAGTTATTGTAAGCATTGCTTTTCATTTAGATTTTTTTGTTGTGTCTCTTGCTTTGTTTTCTCAGTTTTTGCATTTGGATAGTGATTCTGGGCTTGATTACTTTGGATTTAGAATTTTGATGTATTTTTTCTACTTTTGTTAATAAACTTTTAACTTATAAACATTACAACTTGGGACTGCCTTTACAAGTTGGAGTTCTAATGGTATTTCTCCAGTGTAAGGCATTTTTGTTATTTTGTTATATTTTTTAGCTCATATTGCAAACTTTCAAAAACAAGACCTAAATTAGGCCTGCTTAGGCTGAAGCCTGCAGGTGGTAGTTGGAGACCTGGCCTGCTTTATGATCAATTAGGAGGCCTTACCCCACTTCTGTCAAGTTCCTGACTCTATGTTACAACAATACTAAATGAATGACTTGAATATCATATTTTTTCTAATATTATATAGGAACTAGTGATTCTCAGAGTAGCCTTACAAAATAAGAATTGGTCATTCAGGTCTAATATGAGATTATCAGCAAAAAGACTACATGAATAATTTCATCTCTGTCTGAGCTGTTCACTTTCAGACATAATTGTTACATTTTTGCCTTTTTAAAAACTCACAAATGTAACAAATCTCAAAAACAAAAGTCAGATCTGCACTCCCACCAAAGGTCATGCAGCCAGGCCCAAAACTCAAAAGGCAGGCTTATGGCCTTCATTGGTCCAAAAGTGAGGCAAAGATTTTAGAGACTAAAATAACTTTGAATGGAGAGATGTTAAAAACTACTAGTCCAAGAAAATTAAGGCAAGTCTCGTTAACACTGAAATGTTTATTAAAAGGATAACAACCGATGGTACATAAAAAAGAATCAAAATAGGTTTGCCACAAAGGTATACCTAAAAGCAAAAAATTCCAAAAACAAAGATAAAATAAAAATAAAGATAGTACCTTAATCTTAAAAGAAAGGTCAAAGCTAGAGAGTCCAAGCTCAGAATAAACACACAAATAAACAAAAACATAAACAAAATACTGTGAAGTAGTAGCCATATTAATACCATGAATATGAATGTTTTAAAATTTTCTCTGAAATTATTCCACATATTTTTGTATTGTATTTTTTTTTTTCCTTTTCTTTTTAGGGATTTCAGATTAAGCAGAATCCATTTCTGTAAATGGTTTGGTAATTAGGGGTTATTTTCAGGTTCTTAAAAAATGTTATATCTTGGCATACTACTATCTTGGGCTTTATTGTTTTGTGGTTGCTTTGCCCATTGCTACTATGTGATAACAGGATATTATGACATACAATATCACTCATGCAACGGTATAAAGGGCAGCACCTCATATGTCCCATTGTCAAAGTTTTAGGATAGCAACAATGAGTTTTCACAGTGTTTGGTATTGATTAAGTCTCTTTTGACTGTATTACTCAGTATTCCTTTTGACTACATTTTCGGATTACATTCTGGGTGTTTTCTGAGTTATTAACTATGGGTTTCAGCCTTGGCCTGGTTTTTGATAAATTATTTTTGTTTAGTCTATTTCCTGGTCAAATTTAATGTCTTCTCTATTCTGCTTTTCTATTATAGTAGTGCAACTAATGACTGCTTCTCCTTAAGTACTGCTGGGACTGACATTGGACCACAAGGTGTCTTTCATGTCTCTCTCTCTGTGTTTCTGCGGTACTGGGGTCCTCTAGGAGGAT
This sequence comes from Erpetoichthys calabaricus, assembly GCF_900747795.2. Taxonomy (NCBI): domain Eukaryota; kingdom Metazoa; phylum Chordata; class Cladistia; order Polypteriformes; family Polypteridae; genus Erpetoichthys; species Erpetoichthys calabaricus. The sequence continues at coordinate 76,366,265 of NC_041397.2, read as the reverse complement.
CCTCCATGTTCAACCAAAATTTAACATGTGTAATGTTCCTTCTCTGTCCACACCTGCATGCAGAGGAGTTCACGTTCTTCCTGTCCAGATGTTAAATTTTCTCCCTAGTTCTTGTTGGCTCATTCTCCTTTTGTGTGCTTACAGTTTCATCTGGGACATCCCTGTGCTAACTACACTATGCACTATTTCTTGCAGTTTGCAGAAAATTTATCATCATGGATTGAATAACCTTATTTAGGTCCTCAATATGACCTTTATATATTTTACTAATTTAAGTACCTCAATGCAAGATCTGTGAACTCTGTTGATCATGAAATTTCTTTTTTAATTAGTACTACACACTAAGTCTGTCACAGGGTACATTTGTAGATAAAGACTCTTGACACTGTCATTAGTTTAAATTCTGTCTCCTGAAAGCATAAAGTAGACAAATAGATAATATAAACAAAGTAAACTCTAAACATACAAATGTGTGCATTAAACATCTTATTAGATCACATCAGCTGTAACAAAAATCTATTGCTTTAATTTGTTCAGTTTTAATGTTTCCCAAATGCACATTTCTTATTAAATTTGTATAATGTTAGTTATTTATGTAATGTAAATGACCTTTATTTAGTAAGAGTGCATATAAACTATAATTCTCTTCATTTATTTATAAGCAAGGTAAGAATAAACAATTTAGAAAAAAAATGGCACCCAGTTCCTGAGGAATTACACTTAATTCTAAACTTCATTATTTGCTATGTGGTATGTGCAAGTTCTCCTCTTGTCAGCATGAGTTTTCACAAGATACATTGTTTTTTTATCATATCAATAAGATTTAACTAACTTTTTAACTACATATTAGCCCTGCTTTGAAGGACTGCGGGTGTAAAAGTAAGTGTGCCCAGTAATGTGCTGGTGTAATATCTATGATAGGCATCTATATTGTGCCAGGTGCAGCTCGATTAGACTCTCTATGACCTTGCAGTGAAATAACTGGATTCAGAAAATAAATGCTTTAGGCTTTACTGTAAAAAATATGCCTTTCTTCATTAGTGTACTCAGACCTGGTGTGAATGAACAGAGCTCACTCTGCAATGGACTGACAGACTGCCAAAGAAGGTCTTTCCCTGGAGATTCTGACCAGAAAAGCTTAAGTTTATAAAATAAATGAATGGTTAATTGTATAAATCCCAGTAATTAAGCTTTATGAACCATCTACACATTGTGTATTCCACTGTTATTGATACTACATTTTAGTAATATGTAACAGATAAATACTGTATAGTTCATAGAAAGTGGTATTCGCATAAACACATAGTTAGCAACATCATGTTCAAACATTTTGAGGATATGTTTATTTTGGGGTTTACTTAAATGCAATAGATTTAATTTCATTACCTTTTTAAGAAAAAAAAAAAAAAAATATATATAATATATATATATATATATATATATATATATATATATATATATATATATATATATATATATATAAATTATGTTTTCAACAAAAAAGATGTACTATTACTACAAGGATTTTTAACTCAATAATGGGTGTGGCTAAATTATCCACTACATTTACATAACATAAGACTGCATGAAATTTATCAAATGACAATGATAAAACATATGCACCAAGTTAATCCTTCAGAAATTAGCTTTGCTCTTTGAACTAGATAAAATCACATAAGACATCAAACAGGAAGGCAACAATTCATGCCATCAACAGTCTCGTCAGGTGTCTCCCAGGGTTATGTACATTTGGTCCATTGTTATAATAGCTATATGGTGCCCTTAGGTCAAATTATTCACTGGATGGAATGGGTTTCCTTTTATATGCTGTTCCCAAAAAACCGAGGATAACCTGTCTTAATGACTATCGACCAGTTGCTCTCACCCCTGTCATAGCAAAATGCTTTGAACGACTGGTATTAACCAACATCAAAGCCTCCATCCCAGCTGATCTAGACCAACACCAGTTTGCCTATCGGTCAAACAGATCAGCTGAGGACGCCATCTGTCTGGCTCTACATGCTGCCCTCTCGCACCTGGAAAAGCCCAACGCCTATGTTAGGATGCTCTTCATTGACTACAGCTCTGCATTTAATACCATCATACCTAAACAGCTGATCCAAAAACTCTATGCACTAGGACTTGCTCCGTCCATATGCAACTGGTTACTGGATTTTCTCACCAACTGCCCCCAGTCTGTCAGGAAGGGAAAACACACATCCTCCACCCTAACCCTGAGCACTGGTGTGCCGCAAGGATGTGTACTAAGTCCCCTTCTCTATGCACTCTTCACCCATGACTGTCAACCCATCCACCAATCAAACATTATTGTTAAATTTGCGGATGATACAACTGTCATCGAGCTTGTAACAGACAACAGTGAAGCTGCATATAGGTAAGAGGTTCAGAATCTGACAGAATGGTGCAACACCAACAACCTGGTCTTAAATACCAAAAAGACCAAAGAAGTTATTCTGGACTTTAAGACCACTAAAAAGACCAATCACAGTCCGATAACAATCAATGCAGATGCTGTGGAGAGAGTTTCCAGCTTTAAGTTTCTAGGAGTCACCATCTCAGAGGACCTGTCCTGGGCTGACAGACAACAACTTGGCCATAATAGGCAAAGCACAACAACGCCTCTGTTTTCTCAGGATGCTAAGGAGAGCTGACCTCCCCCAGAAGCTGCTGATTAATTTCTATAGATGCACTATAGAGAGCATTTTAACTAACTGCATGATGGCCTGGTACAACAGCTGCACCAAGGCTGCTAAAGAAGCCCTGCAGCAGGTCGTAAAAACAGCAGAGGCCATTATAGGGACTGAACTGCCATCACTCGAACTCTTGTATAAGACTCGCTGTGTGAGAAGGGCCAAAAACATTCTCAAGGACAAAACTCACCCTGGAAATTCTTTGTTTGAGCTCCTCCCATCAGGAAGACACTTTAGGTCAATCCATGTACGCACAAACAGACTAAAAAATAGCTTTTTCCCATCTGCTATAAACTTTCTGAACTCTCAATCTCCTCAGTCTGAGACCATTTTTAATTGAACATGTGCAATAAGCTATAATGGTAATGTGCAATATACTAATGTAATATAATATATTGTAGAATATGTAATGTACTATTCATTAACAGGTGCATTAACAATTTATGCTGCTGTACTTTGAGCAATAATAATAATTTGCTCTGGTTACTTGATCACTTAACACTGTATATGACATATTTGGAATTATTTGACTTTTCTTTAAATGCACCTCGGGGCTGTCACAAAAAGTAATTTCGTTGTGTTACGCAATGACAATAAAGTGCTTGAACTTGACACTCAAATCTACTTGTCTGCTAAGGATGACATTGAGTGAGCTGGTTCTTTTACTATCAGCTTCAAAGTCTGACATAAAAATGTGGATAAAATGCATTTTTGGTACTTAAGTGTGACAATCTTCAGGTTATACTTAACACTTCTCAGATTGTTTAAGAAACGTCCCCTCCATTCTGAGTTTTGATGTGGTTGAAATCAAGTGAGGCATCACATAGTAGTGCATGTCTGATCCCATAATGAGCTGAGCTCAACAGCACTGAAATGGTTTTGAATTCCATGCCATTATCCATAGTAGATCTTCTGTATGCTTTGATATACATGCTGTGTAGTTAACAATCATTTTCAAGATGGTTTTCTTTATAGAAGCATAAAATCTTTCTATTTTCAGTTGCTCTAGTACAATTTCAGCATCACGGTAATCATCGTTTGAGCCAATTGTCATTTGACTTCACAGATTTGATGTTATTAGAAACTTATATGTTTACCTAAAGAAAAAGAAACATCAATGTTATGCCATGTGTTCACCTCCCTTATAAAATGAAATCCATTTAAAATATATTTTTTTAAAAATATATTTAACCCAAATAGTAATATATTTTAAAATAGGTTGCAATATACTTTAAGGATAAATATATTGTAGAATAGGTAAATTATTGACATTTTTGGATATTACAATATATTTTCCAAATATATATAATAATAAATATATATTTTTGATTTTTTAAATCAGGCTTATTTTAAAAACTACATATATATGTTTGGTATCATTCTTTTCAGAATTTATCGAATTTTAATGTGATGTTGTTAGATTTTCAGATTCTTATTCCGTTTTTAAATTATAAACTAGAAAATATCAAGAACTCTTTGTGCCAAGAGATTTAACCACACCTGGGGCTGGAGATAAAAGGCAGAGCAGGACAGCTGCTGTACAGTCTTTTAAACGTTTGAAGCGTCGCGCAAAATGCAGATCACATGGAACAGCAGCAGCAAGCCAGAAGCTGATCGAGCAAAGAGGAGGTAAAAAAAAAAGAATTTGTTTCCCATTGTATCACCATTTAAGAGGGGGTTTCGGAGGAGCGACTACGTCTCTTTGGGGTGCGTTCAGCAACCCTCTTCATAACGTGAACGGCAGAGATGCAAAGTGGCTGGTGCGTAGTGCAGGCTGGGGGGGTTGTTGAGCGAAGCAAGCTGGGGGGAACAGTATAAAAATATATTTTTCAATATACTGTATATTAAACTAGTGAGAATATTATAATATAAAACATATATATTGCTTTCAAATATACCATAAATTCTAGTGATAATATAGATAGATAGATAGATAGATAGATAGATAGATAGATAGATAGATAGATAGATAGATAGATAGATAGATAGATAGATAGATAGACACTTTATTAATTCCCAAAGGGAAATTCATAATTAATATGGCATACAATATATTTTAGAGCAGATATTTTAATGTTTCAATATATATATTGGTGTTTTTTTTATATGTTAACTTTCAACTAATAGAAAAATTGCTGATGATTTGATGATATTCCAAATATGAGGGGCGTTCAAATATAAACAGGAATTTATGAGCTGCACTTTCTTTATTGAATACAATGAAATGACTAACACCGTATTTTTCTATGTAGTCTCCTGCAACTGCAATCCACTTGTTCCAGCACTCAGGAAGCTTCTTAATCCCCAATAAGTAGAAGTCTTTTGACTGCATGTTGACCCATTCTTGCACAGAATCAATACCCTCCTCATTCGACTTGAATTTCATCCCTCCTAAAAATTCCTTAAGTGGACCAAAGACATGATAGTCCCTCTCTGAATGAGTTGTACCAATCATACACTGTAGACTGTGAGAGAGAGACACTCATCCCCAAACTGATTTTTAAGTCTGGAATAAATCTGAGATGGAATGACTCCTTCATTTGTCAAAAATTTAATAATAATCCGCTGCACAACACTACTTTGTACCTCCTGCTCCGATGTGTTGATTACAACTGACAGGAAGGGGGGAAAGAGCAGCTAGCACTACTAGCGACAACTTCAAACATTCATGTGTTTGTCCAATGAGTCATGCCTATCTTGCGCTCTTTACAAGAACAGAGCATGAAAATTCCTGTTTATAAATGAACATCCCTTGTATAATCCTACATATATCCGAACTACATGTACTCTATTTTTCTTTATGTTGCAAGACATATTTTTGAGTATATTGTAAATTTTTCAATGAAAAAGTGAATCAAATCTATGTGAGCTGCCTCGCAGTTAGGAGACCCAGGTTCACTTCCCGGGTCCTCCCTGCGTGGAGTTTGCATGTTCTCCCCGTGTCTGCGTGGGTTTCCTTCGGGTACTCCGGTTTCTTCCCACAGTCCAAAGACATGCAGGTTAGGTGCATTGGCGATCCTAATTTGTCCCTAGTGCGTGGGTGTGTGTGTGCGTGTCCTGCGGTGGGCTGGCGCCCTGCCCGGGGTTTGTTTCCTGCCTTGCGCCCTGTGTTAGCTGGTATTGGCTCCAGCAGACCCCCATGACCCTGTAGCTAGGATATAGTGGGTTGGATAATGGATGGATGGATACAATGAGTTTAATTTAAAATATTTCTAAGAATTTTTCAGTTAAAAAATTCTGTTTACACATGACATCCTTGTTAACATAACATTGCCTATTTTTCCCTTTATTTCATAACACGACTTTCTTTTCAAATCTGAGCTATTCCGCTCATAGAGGCACAGTTGTTGGTGGTGCTGCCTCACAGCTGCATGTGTGTGTATGTTTTGACTCTTCATACTCTTATATTTTAGAATTAGGTTACTGTTTTGTTGAATAACATTTGCAGAAAATTAGATTTTGCGAAATTCATATATATACAGTAAAATATCAGTACAAAAAGGAGAACCTCTGCAATTATTTAATTCTTAAACACCCCCAAAGCAATAATTGTAACAAAAACATGCTTAGACATAATCATTAAATTATTTTCAATGACACTTAAGGTCAACATATTAAGTTCATGCATATCACAGCTTGTGGGGTACAGTGCGTACTTTTATGAAATCTACCAGTCCTGTTCTTGATTGACTAAAGCTGTTTACCAGACACAAAGGCAGTAAGCAGGGTGGGTAAGATATGAGATGAGGAAAAAAATCTTAATTACTTTCAGTCTGGCAAAACGGTGAATCCAGGCGAGGTGACAACCAATGATTTTAGCAGCAGCATATACCAAACTCTCCAGCTGCATCCTGTCTTTAGAACAGATAGAAAACAAGGGTGAAGATGGTCAAAATGCTTTCGAGAATAGACCCTTGCTTTCTGTGACACTCTGGAATTCTTTAACTATCTCATAAAAACAGGTGTGGTGAGATCTCTTGAGCATAAAAGATGCATTGACCTCCTACAACATGTCAGAATTTCTCCATTATTTCTTCTAGTAACCTTCATTCCCCACCAAAAATTTTTATGACAATTGGTGATGTACTGGCCTCCTATCTAATATACAGGCCTACCCTGTTCACTATTAAAGCCTGAATAGTATTGGGTTCCCCATGACCATGTAATAAAGGAAATGTTTTAGAAAAGGGCTGAAATTCTCAAGATTAAATGAAATATTTGCATGTTATATATTACTAGTGTCAGTCCTAAACACACAAAACAATAATAGCCAGTGAATAATTCTGAGTAGATGCAGTATGAAAGCAGTATAATGTAATGGCTGCCAGTTCAGTTCTAACTGTGAACCATTTAAACATGTATCCATATGGTTCAATGCATACTGATCTTGTAAGTCTCCTTGGTTAAGTATAGAATAATGATTAATTAGATCAATATAACACAAATATGCTGAACTGAATATTTTAAAAACATTTCAAAAATGGAATACCTGTTTATACAGTAAGCACCAGGCATTAGCTGTTGGGGATTGAGGTGTCCTGTTTATGCAAAAACTTTTATATATATCTTTAGATTTTTTAGCAGTTTCATCAGTAATGATCCCCCAAAATATGTCCCTGATCTGAAGACAATTCATTATATTACCTTGCTTATGTCACAGGTGTCTGGTCACACTTATAGGTAATCTAACTTAGACACCATTAAAATATCCGACTATGCCACCCAGTTTTATTAAGAGACTGGGAACTCCTGAAATTTACCAATAATAGCACACAGGTTTCTTTAAATTGGGCGGTGAGTAAACACACAATGAAAGACACAACAGTAATTTCAGAAAAAAGCAACAGTAAGTTCTATTGTACAAGACAATATAAGGTACATTAAAAAGATAAATGAACATAACAGAACCTAAACATATCAGGAATTAATTTCCTTTTTTTTAAAAGGAAAATACACAGTCCACACTCTAAAAGTCTGTAAAAACAAGAATTGGAGGATACAACCTTTAGTGGTGCAGAGTCCAGTTTGTGCACTGTGTTACCCCAACACTTAATTGTTCAACTGTCCATGGATGTACTCTGTTTCCCGGAAGAAGTTGTGTCAAATTGTTGACTCCCTCTCAGCGTCTCTTCATTGTTCCTTTTTCTTCCACTCTGGGCTCCTTGTGTGGCTGGGACCTAGGCACGCCTCATTTCTCGTCTGTCAGCTTCGCTTGGTCCTCTCATGCGGCTTCCCTCTTTCGCTGAACCCACAACTGGTGTCTCCTTGTGGAGCTGTCTCTTCCTCGCTGGAAGTAAATGTTGCCATCCTTGTGCCTCACGTTGTGCCAGCTAGGTATCCTTGTCTGCCTGCGAGCCCCTGTGCCCTGTCCGAGTGTCTTGGCAGCGTTTCCTGTGGACTCTCCCTCCTGCCTTCTGCTGGCCAGGAGTTTATATTTACTTCAGTCCCTGCTGTTGTCAGTCCTGGACAAACAGTTTAATCAATGGCACATCTAAATTGCCTGGGTTTAACAATTAATGAAAACACAAGTTAACAAAATGTATGGTTACCAAACATTAATAAGTACAGATATGCTGATTAGGAACCAATATTTCCAAGCCAGGTAAATACAGGCATCCTCCAAGGCCAGACTTCAAAGCAGTGACTCCCTTGCAAGGCAGCAAATACCATTAATAAGTACAGACAGCCTTTTAAGTTCTCACCCCCGAGTCCCAACAGTGGGTGCCTAATGGAACCACCCAGTGCACAAAAAAATGTAAAAGTGTCCCCCTCTGACATCTATATTATCTGACTTCAACCTATATGAAATTAGAAGCTTGAATAGAATGTTATTAAGGTGGCACCTTTGACTTTCTCAGGTAACTGACACTTTTACAATAGCACCCTCTCTTTTAATTGTTAGGGCATAAGACATTTTATAGTTTACACTGAATACTGAACATGCTAGAAAAGTGTTTTTTTTTTACTTTCTAACTCAGCACTTGTATAAAATGGAAAATATTAAGTAGTCTGTATACTTAATTGAATTAATTTAAGCTAGGACATTTGGAATCATGTGCTTTACAAACTCAGAAGAGAGATTATTATAAGCAACCTCATCAGTAACCTCCCTCCAGTATTGAACTCTTTAGGAGTTATTGACTTCTTTAAGAGGAGATATGTGTCGCTTTGTGAACTGAGCAATATGTTGTAGGTAGATTAGTGAGTGCAGCAGGAGTGGAAATGGCATAAATAGAAATGCTTCAGCTTGGAGACTTTCCAGTTCTGCCTTATTAACTGGTTCTGCAAAACCTGAATTATCAGCTCTGCTGAGGGATGTTATGAGCTGCACTTATTCGAGTGACAAAAAGTCCAGAAAAGAAATTTGTAGGCCATGCACTAAAATTGCACTTTTAATTTGATCATTTATATATATCAATCCATTAATCAGTTAATCTTTATTTTGTAATCATACCCCTCACTGAGCAGGCCATCCGAAGGAGCAAACATCCATCCATCCCTCCATTATCCAACCCGCTATATCCTAACTACAGGGTCACGGGGGTCTGCTGGAGCCAATCCCAGCCAACACAGGGCGCAAGGCAGGAAACAAACCCGGGGCAGGGCGCCAGCCCACCGCAGAGGAGCAAACAAAAGGGGGCAATTCAATGTATTTGGATAAAATATAAGGCAGATTATGTGCAGGTATATTTTAAAACTCTTCAACCTTTCTGACTTATCTGTATATAGAAGCACATGGTTCCCAGTATGTTTCCACATTTCACACTGTCTTTTCGAGTTTGCCGAAAATAATCAAAATGCAGTAATAAACTGACATGCCAAAGCCAGTTTCCTTTTTATCCCTTGTGCCCAAATGCTTTTGCAATAACAGATAAAATCAAGGCATTCACTGAACTCCATCCTCATGAAAACCATCTAGATTTCATCAGCAATATTTAAGACAAAATGCCATCTGTTACTTCAATATTATGTAACATCTAAAATGAAGGTGATAATGCCGTTACATTTCCAACTGTGCATCATTCTGAGTTTATCTGATTTATAAAGTGTATATCTTAAAAAAAAAAAAAGTGGGAAAAATGTAGTAAAATGTACACTGCAAAAAATGAAATCTAAGCAAGTGAAAAATATTTATACCATGATATTAAGTCTTATTTTCCTTATTGTAATAATTATTGACTTATCAAAAACTTTGTATTTGTGATTTTTAGCTTACTTTAAGAAATCTTGTCAAGTAAATTTTGCTTACCTCATTGGCAGATATTTACGCTAAATAAAAGCAAAACAATCCATCCATCCATTTTCCAACCCGCTGAATCCAAACACAGGGTCACGGGGGTCTGCTGGAGCCAATCCCAGCCAACACAGGGCACAAGGCAGGAAACAATCCTGGGCAGGGTGCCAACCCACTGCAGGACGGACACACACAAACACACCCACACACCAAGCACACACTAGGGCCAATTTAGAATCGCCAGTCCACCTAACCAGCATGTCTTTGGACTGTGGGAGGAAACCGGAGCGCCCGGAGGAAACCCACGCAGACACGGGGAGAACATGCAAACTCCACGCAGGGAGGACCCGGGAAGCGAACCCAGGTCCCCAGGTCTCCCAACTGCGAGGCAGCAGCGCTACCCACTGCGCCACCGTGCCGCCCAAGCAAAACAATTCCCATTTAAAAATTTTTTGTCTAGTTTTTGTATATATGGATTTTTTACAGTGTACCAGAAATCCTATTTATATAATAAATGACATAAATACCTTCAACAGTTTTTAATATTATTTTAAAATCATATGCAATTACTGTTATGTTAACATAAAGTGGGGTGGCGGATCTACTCACAAAAAAAAATGAAAACTCTTGTAGCAGACAATTTGTGTTTAATTTAGCATTGAAATTGTTTTAAAACCACCGTGCTGTGGCTTTTCTGCCTCACGGATCAATCATCCTAGCTTGAATGCCATGCTTGGTCATTGTCCAAGTGGAGTTTGCATGTTCTCCCTGTGTCTACATGGAGTACTGTATTATCATAGTATTTCCCTCTACTTACCTTTTTAGCTGTTTTCTCTCATCGGTAAGTGTACTCGTCAAGTTCATTACCAAGTTGGTTTACTGTTGCACTTTAAGATTAACACACACATACATACTGTAGCTATACGCATACGCACAGAAACTCAACAGTGCCCTATGAATGACAAACACAAAGCTGGTTAACCTCTAATACTTTAAACCACACAAGTGCCTTAGGAATAACACAGGCTGTCACTCCCTCAGCACTTCAAGAGACTTGCTTATTATCGGCACAAACAACATACAATGTTTTAATGATCTCTCAGACCTAAATATTACTTTAGGTCTTCAAGAATACATTTAAACATACAAAGGCACTCTTGACTACAGACCATTTATCAGCCAAAAATACCTTACTTTATCATACTGTTCCCTACTATGGGGTGGAGCTCTCACCCGCAGCCTTAATAAACCTTGCAGCACAGAGGTAATCTACCTTATTACTTCAATCACTCTAGACATTAAGACAAAGCATTGAAAGTTACAAGCAGCATGGTATTTATTACAGGAATAATAATACCAGAGGAACAAAGAATAATAGAAAATAGTACTGATAATAAAGTCTGGATATATATAGTCTTTAGAAAAAGCTTACGAAAAAGTAAAGATCACAAGGATGAATGTCGCAGGCGGCTTGTGATCTAGCACTTGTAGTTATTCATTTGATGCTTTTCTGACAATCAGATGGAAACAGCTTCACATTGACGTCAATCTGTTCCCTTATCCTGACGTCTTTGTCCCTTCCTCTTCTTCCCTCCTTCCTCACTATATCGCTCCACAGATTAGGCATATTTATTCTAAATTTCTACCGGGGGGTTTGGTTTGCAAGATGTGATTGTTAGATATTCTGATTGGCTGGCTGTCAATATGAAGAATGAATTCACCATCTGTTTTCCTAAACAATAAAACTTTTTTTTTGATATTCTCTGAGGTATTTATTGAAGGTCTTCCTTTCCCAGGCTGTAAAATAATTAGATGTCCATCCTTTCTCAGGTTATAAAGTAATTGATAGCCTCAGCCACCAGCATGTCTTCCTTTCTTGTTTCTTTCGGCTGTTTTAAAAGTGAGATATAACTGGGAAGAAGACATGCTTTGATTTGTCCTGAATGTAGTTCATCTGTTGTCTTGTCTTAAACAAAATATAATGGAAATATAAACCAAAATGTAGAGATTTTGTAACCCACAACAAGTACCCTGGTTGTCCTCCCACATTCAGAAATACATGCAGATTACATTAACTGGCAGCTCAACACTAGCTCAAGTGTGACCATTTGTGAGCAGGTCCTGTGATAAGAATGGCATCCTGTCCAGGACCTTTTTTACTCTGTACCCAGTGCTGCCAGGATAGACTTTGACATCCATGATCTCGAATTGGGTTAAGCAGGTTTGAGAATGTTCTGTTCTGTTACTGTTATAGACAGAGTGCAAGTGATCTTTATGCAAACTGGAGACTGTCGTTAGAACATCAGAATAATCTAGATAAGAACAGGCCATTCAGCCCAACAATGCTTGCCAGTCAAGTGTAGATTTGAAAGTTCCTAAAACCTTACGGTCTACCACACTACAGTATGTGGTAATTTATTCTATGTGTCTATGGTTCTCTGTGCAAAGAAAAAATCCCTAATGTTTCTGCAAAATTTAGCCTTAAAAAGTTTCTAACTGTTTCCATGTTCTTGATGAACTCATTTTAAAGTTACAGAATGCAAACACTGTACTAATTCCCTTCATAATTTTAAACACTTCGATCATGTCACCTCTTAATCTTCTTTTGCTTAAACTGAAAAGTTTCAGCTCTTTTAATGTTTTGTCATATTTCATCTGCTGTGGCCCTTTAATCAGCCTAGCTGCTTTTCCCTAGTTTCCAGAGTTGCTAAGTAATTTTTGTACTCTGGAGACCAAAACTGCACATACAGTAGTACTCCAAGTGAAGTCTAACCAGTGTGTTATAAAGCTTGAGCATAACCTCCTTGCACTTGTACTCCACACATCATGCTGTTTAATCTAACATTCTGGTAGCCTTCTTAATGGCTTCTACATGACTACAACTCCTAAATTCTCATCATAAGCTGTATTTTCGATTTTCAAACATCCCATTGTTTATTCAAACCTATCACTTTTATTTCCTACATGTAATACTTTTCATTTACTTACATTACATTTCATCTGCTACAAATCAGCCCAAGCCTGTATGCTATCCAAGTCCCTCTGTAATGATTCAATTAAATCTATATTATCGGCCAATCCATCTGTCTTAGTATCATCTGCAAACTTAACCAGCGTGTTTCCTTATATTCCTGTATAAATCATTTATATATATATTATATATAGCAGCGGCCCTAGCACTGAACCCTGTGGAACACCACTCTTAACATTGGCCAATTCTGATGATGTTCCTCGCACCATTCCTGTGTCTCAGCCAATTTTGCACCCATCTGAACATCACCCTGAACTCCCACTTCTGTTAGTTTGATGCCCAACCTCTCATGTGGCACCTTATCAAATGCTTTCTACAAGTCAAGATAAATAATATCATATTGCTCGACTTTGATCATACCATTTTGTTGCTTCCTCATAGAATACTAGCATGTTGATAAAACATGACCTCCCTCTTCTGAACCCATGCTGACTGCTCAGTAAAACTCCTGTTATTGCCATGAGTTGCTCAGTCTTTTCCTTAATAATTCCTTCCATTGATTTACCTGTGATGCACAGTAAGCTTACTGGACTACAGCTGCTTGGAAATGTCATCGTTTAAAAATGTGTTTTTATAGGCGGAGTATATTTAAAGAGTTGGAAAGACTTACAAAATGAAACAATCTAGCTTGATGTTGCTCAAATAAACTGCAAAATAATAGTAACAGATCAGTGTGTTTTCAGCAGACTCCACGGGAAACTGCTGTCTTTTCATCTTACTTGGAAAAGGCCCTCATTTTATTCCATTTCTGAGAAGCTGGCTTTAACAAACAAAGGGCTACAATATAATAAAAGCAAAATGAATGGCAAAGCTTTTGAGGAGACAATGCATATAAAAAAGGTATATTTAAAGTTCAGTCAAAGACATTCTCTTTTATATTATGTAAAATGATGACACAAAAAGGATGTACAGCAGTTATGAAACAGCCATGCCATTTTGAGGATCCAGACATGCCAGGGCTTTGAAAAGAAATTTTAAGACCAGGGTAATATTGAGTACATGCAACATAAACATAAGCGATGAATCTCATGAAAAAAATGAAATAGGGTCCTTGAAAATGGAATAACAAGAACAGATTTTTAAACAGAAAGAGTGGGTGAAGTTACTATTGAGGCTGTAGGTTTTTGTTGCAGTCAGTCTACCAATTAGCAGCTCTTTACAGCTTATAATGGATTTTTTCCCCTAATTCTAGTACTTGCTGCTTGTGACTTAAAAGGAGATGGTAGGGCACATTTCCTAAATACTGGTGCAGACTTGTATTTATTTTGACATCACAGTTCAGTATTTTCTCTGCTGTGTTTCATCTTGAGTGAATGTCACACATTAGTCAATTGCTTATTTTTCATACAGGTATCGTCTCATTAAAAATCCACTACTTTACAACTGTTACTATGAAATGGTATCACTCAAATAAGAGATGCCAGCTAAAGTACAAATCTCAAAAAAAAAAAATGAAAAAAAGGTTTCATATAGAGGTACAATTTTGCCTTTGATATTCTGAAAGGCTGAGATGAAAGCCATCACCCACTGTAATCTCCACTATCTCTTTACCTCACTTGCTCAGTCCAATTTTAAGGTGAAGATAGCTGGATCTTATCCCTGCAGCATCAGGTAGAAGACAGGAAATAGCCTAAGATGGGGTGACAGCCCCTCACAAAGCTCCTCACACATACACCCACACTCATCCATATCAGGACAATTTAAAATTACTAGATTACAGAAGAGTTATATTGGAGGGAAACAAGACTAAAACCACAGATACTCAGAGAATGAAAGCAGAATGGGGAATGAAACAAGCCTCTTGAACCTGTGAGACGGCATCACTATCCAATGTCCAATTATGTCATCCCAGACACCAAAGTTCAAATTAATTGTTTATCAGTATACGTCAGTTCAGATATAAACCTATAAACTCTATAAACCAGCGACAGAAACACTACAACACCATGCAACCGTTATACAAAGCAGAAAAAAGATCTATTGAAAAATATAGTTTCTCCTTTTCTTCCATATTTTTTTAATCTGATTTCTGAGCCTCTTCTTTTCCCAACAGCAAAGCAAAGAAATTAACCCTGGATAGGTCTGCAGGCTATTTCAGGATATAAAAAACACAATTTATTGCAGAGGGAAATTGTGATCACTGAACCCTTGGATATTTTTAAATACAGATTCATGGTAGTGATTCTTTATGATTAGTTTGGAAAATTGAGCTGCCATAACACCTATCACATGAGGCCAAAAATAAAGCTGAAGTTGTGCAGTCTGGACAAGATCTCATAAGCTTTGACATCGACACGCTCTCCCATGCTTGTCCTTGTGTCCGGTTGATTTACCGAATGAAGTTAACGGAGTTTTATTAGTAATTTATACTTTTCAAAACTTTGCAGTGTGTCCTCATTGTTTATGATTTCTCATTTACCTGAAGAAATCAGTGGCAAATTCGCAATTTAAGCAACTTATTCATTTTAGGATATCTTCATTAAGAGATGATTTACCAGTGTTGCATTTTGTCTGAAAGAGGGTAGCATGCCAGAAGATGCTCTGTGGTTTGTCTTCTTTTCCGTGGTCATTAATTTATTGACTTTATTAGAATGAGGAAAGCACCAATTTAAAAATGGAAGCATATGTATTTGACATAGTTAGAATATATCAAGCAAATTTATCCATAAAAGAAGAAAGTATCTATGAGGTTGTGGAAATATCCAGTAAGCCTGAATGGTTGACACTTTTTTATATGATCATCCAAGTGATATTTGATAAGTCATATTTTAATTTTTTTAAATTATGTATTTAACATATACTAGTTAAAGAAGCAGAACTGAACTGAAAATTAAAATAATCCAAATAAATCATTCTTTAGATAAATCTGCCTAGCTAGTGCTTACTGTATTTTATTTCATTTTTTTGCGCTGCGGTAGTAGTGCCTCTCTAATATTTCCCAAAATAGCAATCTTTTTTGCGATCAATACAGGAAGCCAAACTTTGTGGCATTATCAGACTGCTGCTTGCAAAATGATCTTATTAAAGCCATTGATTTTGTAGCACAACAGATACAAAGAATGCCCAGCTGTCCTAAGTCAGTTCACCTCTCTTTGCTACTCTCTTCATGATTACTGGAATGGGCCTGTTATCAGATAGCTCAAGATAGTTTCAGTTGGTTTTGTTTTTATTGGTGTTAGATGACATACGATATTACAAAGCTAGTTTTATAGACTTTTCTTTACATTTCCAAGAGCTAAAATCCACAAAAGGAAAGACGTTTATTTAACACAAGAGGGAGATTACATAGGAAGGAACAAAATGTATGAAAATACATGGAAACAAAAAGAAAATCCTTCTGTGACTCTATCTCTCATATAGGCAGCTTGTCCACTCACCCAGCAAGGTACCACTCAAAAGCTGTCCTCTCCTCTCTCTATATATACCAAAACTAAGTCTAGTTTCCCCTGCTGTCTCTTGAAAAGTACTTCCTCTTGACACCACAAGCAGTGATTCACTTTCATGAAGACTTCTTCTTTCTATCTGCCAGAGTCATATTTGGATTTAGTGATTTTTCCAGCAATGCCAAGCTTCGATCTCCCTTTGCTTCCTTGCATTTCTAAGTCTTCCATGACCTTCAAAGATTCAGACTGCAAGGGCAGCTCTCCAGATACCCATTCAGTGCTAGGTCCAATATATCCCTTTCCAGGACTATGTAACATTTAATGTCCATGGGGCATATTAGATGTTTCCACACAAATTCCATCCATCCCTTATTAGTGCCCTTGCCTAAAACACTCTCTATTGTATATGACCTTCACAGATCATATGACCTCATGCCAGTGTTTTTCTCTTTATTCTGACAGGGCAGCAATTTGACTGCAATTAGCTGGATTTGAGCAGACAGTATGTCTCTGAACACCTCAGAATTCATTTGGCTGCTTCTGTCCTGTGTCACATCATCAATAAACACTAGTGTCCCAGTGCCACTGGCAGCCATGCACGCCCAAACCATCACACTGACTCCACTGTGTTTTATAGAGGATGTGGTATGCTTTGGATAATGAGCTGTTCCACGCCTTCTCCGTACTTTTTTCTTGCCATCATTCTGGTAGAGGTTGATCTTGGTTTTATCTGTCCAAAGAATGTTTTTCCAGAACTGTGCTGGCTTTTTTAGATGTTCTTTAGCAAAGTCCAATCTAGCCTTTCTATTCTTGAGGTTTATGAGTGGCTTGCACCTTGCAGTGCACCCTCTGTATTTACTGTCATGCAGTCTTCTCTTTATGGTAGACTTGGATATCGAAACGCCCACCCCCTGGAGAGTGTTGTTCACTTGGTTGGCTGTTGTGAAGGGGTTTCTCTTCACCATGGAAATGATTCTGCGATCATCCACCACTGTTGTCTTCCGTGGATGTCCAGGTCTTTTTGCGTTGCTGAGTTCACCAGTGCTTGCTTTCTTTCTCAGGATGTACCAAACTGTAGATTTTGCCACTCGTAATATTGTACCAATTTCTCGGATGGGTTTTTTCTGTTTTCGCAGCTTAAGGATGGCTTCTTTCACCGGCATGGAGAGCTCCTTTGACCGCATGTTGTCTGTTCACAGCTAAATCTTCCACATGCAAGCACCACACCTCAAATCAACTCCAGGCCTTTTATCTGCTTAATTGATAATGACATAACGGCGGACTTGCCCACACCTGCCCATGAAATAGCCTTTGAGTCAATTGTCCAATTACTTTTGAGCCCCTGAGATGAAGGGATTGTGTTAAAAAAATGCTTTAGTTCCCTCACATTTTTATGCAATCGTTTTGTTCACCCCACTGAATTAAAGCTGAAAGTCTGCACTTCAACTGCATCTGAGTTGTTTCATTTAAAATTCATTGTGGTAATGTACAGAACCAAAATTAGAAAAAAGTTGTCTCTGTCCAAATATTTATCGACCTAACTGTATATTAGGAACACTCAGTGGTTTTTGTATGTTTTTTATCAACTCTAAAAATTTCACTTTTTATTTGTTATTGTTTTTTTCTGCACCAACTTTTCCGAATAATTGATGTATGGTGAATTGGAGCCAGTCCTTGTAGCACAGGACACAATATTCCACCATGCACCCACACACATGCAAACAGGGTCAGGTTCAGAATTACTAATTAGAACTAACATAGGATGCTAACAGGAGTGCTCACGGAGAAAGCACAAATAGACACACAGATAGCAACCCCACCAGGAATCAAACCCAGGCATAGTGTGTCTATAGGCAGAACATTAAAATACGGTGCCTGCATGGCATCCAGATTTTAGTGTTAATAATCATATTAACTATGACTAAATAGTAATGACTATCCATTCCTCTGTTTAACTACAATGTAATTTGTACATTACGACCAAATCATACAGGAGAGTGGCAACATTAGGTAAGTCCTCAGCTGAATAACGTACTAATATGTCAGCCAGTCATTTTGTAACCCTCTCAGTCCTGAACAGGGCCACGGGTGGTGCCTGGGTCTATTCCAGCTAACATAGGGCACAAGGCAGGAACAAACCCTGGACCAGGTGCCAGTCCATTACAGAGCAAATACTCACACATACACAACCTCAACCACCCACACTAGGGACAATTTAGTATTGCCAATCCATCGAACCTGCATGTCTTTGGACTGTGGCAGGAAGCCAGAGTACCCGGAGGAAACTCACAGACACAGGGAGAACATGCAAACTCCATGCAGGGAGGATCGAGAACGTGAACCCTGGTCTCCATACTGTGAAGCAGCAGCGCTACCACTGCACCACCATGGTAATATGTTGATAGGCTAAATAATTTCATACTGCATTGGAGCTGCAGCTTATTGTCTGTAAGTAGTAATGGTTCCAGTCAAAAACAATAAAGAATGCTGCTAAGTCCTTTTCCTTTCTGTTGAAACCTTAATGTCCCTTTCACCTCTGACAACTTTGCCAGGCATGCTACAGCTCATATTAATTAAAAGTTAAGTCAGCTTTTTAGAATTAATTAAAACAGGCTTCTATTACAGAGGGCTTTCAAAAGAAGCAAACAATGCATAGACTAATAATAACTTGACAAAATTAAACTTCATCGTATACCAGTGGAATGAAATTGAACATCTGTTTGCTTCATAAGTAAAACCTATAATTAAATTAAATGTGCCATTTCACCTATAATTCATTTTGTATTGTGCCTCACTGAACCCACAGAATACAAATTCTGAAAAAAAAAGATTAAATCTGTCTGGAAAATCCAGTTTATTTAGTGAATTATTGATTTATGTGTTTGATATACCTCATTGTAAAATAATTGTCAGAATCAAAGCTAAAGTGATTTGCAGCTCTTAGAAATAAAGTCACTGCTGAGCTACATGTACCCATCATGTAAAACAATTATTTACCAGCAAATAATCCATCAAAAATGGTAAATTTCTGGTGTTTTTGATGGAATGCTTATCTGTCTTAGTATATAAAAATAGCTTGATGAGGTCTATATGACAATGACTTAAAAAAATATTCAAGAAAGAAGCAGAAACACTACTTATGAAATCAAACTAAGGAAAAAAGATATAGCTTTTCAGAACTGATGGCAACCATGCAGTGGAGTAATGTAGACATTTCTTTAATATTTGAGATGATACCCTTATATTTTCTGCTATAAAAATAATTACAAAGTAAGTAGAAAATATGTAGTAATAACTGGGAACATCCAAACCTTGCAGGTAAGAGAGACATCAGACAGTCAGAAGGAAGAGTAATTTTACAGTAAATAATAATTTTATTTTGTTCCTTTTTTAAAGTCATTATTATAAAGCATTGTAAACTACATGGAAAAAAAATTCCCATGCAGTATTTTTCAGAAAAGTGGGCATTTATTGAAGTTAAAAAACACATTGCCACTTTCATAAGCATAAAAATGTACTATAGTTTCTTGTCTATTTCTATCTGTTTCTTAACATAGTGTTCTCTGTGGTAGAAGAACAATTTAAAAAGACACTTAAGATAGATCAATTAAATGAATTCTCTGTTTATTATTTTGTTAAATTTCTAAAAAATCACTAAGGGAAAGTGCCTATACATGAGTGAACCTATAAGAATTACCAGAGCCCCCGAGGTGTCCCTATTTTGTTAAGAAAAAAACGAAAAAACCTTAATATACATTTGGTGCCAGTCTGAGGAGTAGGCCCAACAAGGTAGTCTTCCCCGAAGGTGTACCTGCACCAATCCAGGTAAGACTGAGGAGATTCGAAAGCTTAACATGTGTCTCAAATCTTGGTGTTAGATAAAATATATGGTCTAAGCTGTATGGTGTAATATATAGTGTAAGATAAAATTTATGGGGCACTGGCATTCCCTTTAGAACACCAACGTGTTATGAGTAGGTTAGTCTGTTTGAACTAGGGCATGTGCGGTAGGGAGTTTAGGACAGGGCAGATTTACAAGTATATTTTCTTAAGCAATACATATAGAGAGATTTTTGTTACCTACATTTAATTTGCTGCTTATACTGTAAAAGAATATCTGACAAAGGTTTTAAAACAAAGTACAGTAATCCCTCGCTATATTGCACTTCGACTTTCGCGGCTTCACTCTATCGCGGATTTTATATGTAAGCATATCTAAATATATAACGTGGGTTTCTGCGGACAATGGGTCTTTTTACTTCTGGTACATGCTTCCTCAGTTGGTTTGCCCAGTTGATTTCATACAAGGGACGCTATTGGCAGATGGCTGAGAAGCTACCCAATCAGAGCACGCAGTTAAGTTCCTGTGTGCTGATTGGCTCAGCGACGGTGTGCCAAATTCGATTCCGCTGCGTTAACCAGGAAGTCTCGTCTCACTCATTCAGCATCAACATGTTTCGCTGTGTAAAGAGTTAACTTTTGTGCTCTTTTGTGTTTATCTTTATGCATAGTTAAGCCCTTCGTTATGGCTCCAAAACGATCTGCTCCTGCTACTGCTTCAGGGGCCGTGCCCAAGCGCCAATGGAAGATGCTAATGATTTAAAAAGGAGGAAAAGAATATAAGATCTACGGCCGCAGTGTCCTTTAACACTAGAATTACCAGAGCCTACGAAAAAACTCGTAAATCCGTCCCACCTTAAATCGCGTCTTAAATCCGTTTGCACCTCTCCGCCAGAATCCTTTGTCATCTAAATGTGCTGATAAAGCTACTAGCAGCCAGCTATTCCATCCCCCCACCGACTTAGAATGAACTTCTCTCCTAGCTCAAGCCTTGCCTTGATTTGATTACCTGGGATTGAAGTGGAGTTTTACAGTGGAAATAATTCTAGCGTTATTTGGAATACACGCATTTCATGTGTGTTCCATTTCTATAGTTGGCTGTGCAAACACATTTTTAAAACAGAAACGTTTTTCATATTCTAATAGTAAATGACAAAATGTAGGCATAAACTATATAACGTATGAAGCCTGAAGTCCATATATCAAAGAAACACTTTCACAAAAGGTACAAATAAAAGAACACGTGCGCCTTCATGCAAAAAAAAAAAAAAAAAAAAAGCCGCGTTAGCATGCCACATTGACTTTCTTACTACAACCGCCGTGGTGGCGTAATGGTATCAGCCCCTGACTGGGAATCAGAGGGTGGCGAGTTCGATTCTGCACGGCTCCACTTCGAAAAATTAACTGCTCTTATTCTTACAATTTTAGAATAACAATATAAATTTGATTTCAGTCTGTAACAGGCGGTGTAACTTATGATACTGGTAAAGGTTAGCTTTTTTTTTTTTTTTTTTTAATTCACTTTTCATTCTCGCAGTCACATTCAGAATCAATCCATACAACCCCATCTGACACAGCTGGTTTCACATAAATAAAAGTGCACTTTTATTCAAGACTATAACCGAAGAATAAAGAAAGCAAGTTACAGTTGGTGGTTGATACGACAGCGTGCGTGGTGCAATGTTAAGAACTGCTGATTTCCGATCCGTGCTATATAAAATCATCACATTCAAATATTAACAGTTCCCACACACCCAAGGTCCGCCATTCCTACATTTACAACATGTGTACTTGTTGCAGTGTACACACCTCTCTGTGCTATGGTTCCTATTACAGTGAATGAGCACCTGACACTGTACTTTCTTCCCTGGGGGAAGCTGAGGTCTTAGAACGGAAGTTTGTTGACGCTGTATCATCTTTTCTTTTTCCATCGCCTTTTCCTGTAAGAAGCGACGACGAAGTTCCTCTGCAAGGTGAGCCATGAACACTCTTCTTTTCTCAGCGGACCCCGTGCATGCCTTATACAGTACGTGTGCGTTCATCGCTGCTAGGTCAAGGATGTTGTACAACACAGCAACCGGCCACCTGCGTGTTCCTGTGCGCACTGAACAAGCACGCGCCGTCTGGTCCATGATGTCAACGCCACGCTGGGGAAAAAAGAAAGACAAATATATGTGACATTTTGAAGAAATCATTTTATCACCAGAAGAGCACCAGAATACTTCGTCACACTAATATTTTTTTCATTAGCATACCTTCATGTGGTTGTAGTCTGTGACCGTGTTTGTTTTTTTTTTTTTTTATCTTGCCCAATCTCCACATCATGGTGCATTGTGCTGAGAATGCAGACAGACTTCATCTTTTTGGGCACATACACTGTCAGCATGGCACTGGGAGATCTAAACACCAGCGTGGAGAATTGTTCGTGTACTGAACTGACTTTAGCTGCAGGTGGAAGTTCCCGTCGCACTTTATTCATGGTGCCAAGCAGAGCTGTATTGCGGTGCAGCAGTCTATTAGCCAGCGAAAGTGACGTGAAGAAGTTGTCTGTTGTTACGGTTCTGCCTTTGTCCAGAAATGGCTCCATAAGCTTTATGACCACAGACTCGGAAAGTCTTTCTCCCGTGGGACGACTGGGATCTTTTCCTAAATAAGGAGTGGCATTGCACATGTACTTTGTCTCCAAATCTGCCGCAATCCAAAAAGGCAGAACCGTAACAACAGACAACTTCTTCACGTCACTTTCGCTGGCTAATAGACTGCTGCACCGCAATACAGCTCTGCTTGGCACCATGAATAAAGTGCGACGGGAACTTCCACCTGCAGCTAAAGTCAGTTCAGTACACAAACAATTCTCCACGCTGGTGTTTAGATCTCCCAGTGCCATGCTGACAGTGTATGTGCCCAAAAAGATGAAGTCTGTCTGCATTCTCAGCACAATGCACCATGATGTGGAGATTGGGCAAGATAAAAAAAAAAAAAAACAAACACGGTCACAGACTACAACCACATGAAGGTATGCTAATGAAAAAAATATTAGTGTGACGAAGTATTCTGGTGCTCTTCTGGTGATAAAATGATTTCTTCAAAATGTCACATATATTTGTCTTTCTTTTTTCCCCAGCGTGGCGTTGACATCATGGACCAGACGGCGCGTGCTTGTTCAGTGCGCACAGGAACACGCAGGTGGCCGGTTGCTGTGTTGTACAACATCCTTGACCTAGCAGCGATGAACGCACACGTACTGTATAAGGCATGCACGGGGTCCGCTGAGGAAAGAAGAGTGTTCATTGCTCACCTTGCAGAGGAACTTCGTCGTCGCTTCTTACAGGAAAAGGCGATGGAAAAAGAAAAGATGATACAGCGTCAACAAACTTCCGTTCTAAGACCTCAGCTTCCCCCAGGGAAGAAAGTACAGTGTCAGGTGCTCATTCACTGTAATAGGAACCACAGCACAGAGAGGTGTGTACACTGCAACAAGTACACATGTTGTAAATGTAGGAATGGCGGACCTTGGGTGTGTGGGAACTGTTAATATTTGAATGTGATGATTTTATATAGCACGGATCGGAAATCAGCAGTTCTTAACATTGCACCACGCACGCTGTCGTATCAACCACCAACTGTAACTTGCTTTCTTTATTCTTCGGTTATAGTCTTGAATAAAAGTGCACTTTTATTTATGTGAAACCAGCTGTGTCAGATGGGGTTGTATGGATTGATTCTGAATGTGACTGCGAGAATGAAAAGTGAATTAAAAAAAAAAAAAAAAAAAGCTAACCTTTACCAGTATCATAAGTTACACCGCCTGTTACAGACTGAAATCAAATTTATGTTGTTATTCTAAAATTGTAAGAATAAGAGCAGTTAATTTTTCGAAGTGGAGCCGTGCGGAATCGAACTCGCCACCCTCTGATTCCTAGTCAGGGGCTGATACCATTACACCACCACGGCGGTTGTAGTAAGAAAGTCAATGTGGCATGCTAACGCGGTTTTTTTTTTTTTTTTTTTTTTTGCATGAAGGCGCACGTGTTCTTTTATTTGTACCTTTTGTGAAAGTGTTTCTTTGATATATGGACTTCAGGCATCATACGTTATATAGTTTATGCCTACATTTTGTCATTTACTATTAGAATATGAAAAACGTTTCTGTTTTAAAAATGTGTTTGCACAGCCAACTATAGAAATGGAACACACATGAAATGCGTGTATTCCAAATAACGCTAGAATTATTTCCACTGTAAAACTCCACTTCAATCCCAGGTAATCAAATCAAGGCAAGGCTTGAGCTAGGAGAGAAGTTCATTCTAAGTCGGTGGGGGGATGGAATAGCTGGCTGCTAGTAGCTTTATCAGCACATTTAGATGACAAAGGATTCTGGCGGAGAGGTGCAAACGGATTTAAGACGCGATTTAAGGTGGGACGGATTTACGAGTTTTTTCGTAGGCTCTGGTAATTCTAGTGTTAACCAGGGCGCAAAACGAGTTGTAAGTGGACCTAATAAGGCGGTAAGGTTTATAAGAGTGTGGGAAGGGTTTATAAAGCCTTAAAATATATATTAATAATAAAATAAATATAAGGTTCCTACTTTGCGGATTTTCACTTATCGCGGGGGGCTCTGGAACGTAACCCCCGCAATAGGTGAGGGATGACTGTAATGCATTAACATAAAGCTATTGTTATAGGTAATGACCAAATGCCTGGATGCTTTAGTTGTCAACCCGCCAGAGCAACTGGAAATCAACATTATTCAGTTTTTAATACAAGTAAGTACAGTTGACCATGTGTCTAATACTGAATGTTATAAAGGGAGGACTTTTTAATTGTAACATGAATTATATTGGTCACTCACTTGGACTTATGCATAGTCAGAAAGAAGGTATTTAAAATCATAATCAAAACAATTTTGTGGACAATGCAAAAATGAAAAAGGGAAATAACATTTTTAAAATACTGCACTGTGGTGCAAACTTATTTGTCTAGTGCTTATGAACTAAATATTTTAAACATACTGGATTCAAGGCAACACTATGGTTAGCAAATTTGCTGTTCAACTCCAGAGTGTCTTGTACACCATCTGTTCGGAGTCTGCAAGGTAGACACATTTTATTGTAAGTAAATTGGCCCTCTATGAGAGTGCATATGCAGAAGATTGACTTTCCTTTTGGAATTTGTACCTGTCTTGCAACTAATGGTGCTACAATAGGCTCTACAGTAGTCCCTGTTACCCTATACTAGTGGATCTGAAAACAAATGAATGAAAACTGATTTCACCCACAATTACACAATGTAGGTGAAATCGATTTTCAATTACAACTGAAATAAAAACATAATGTTGTACAATTTCATAGTAGTCTGATTGGTCTCTCCTTCAGCACAGCTAATCTTTTATGTTATCCTGACATATTTAACATAGACATTTTGAGAATATAGCTAACAGGTATTTCTTATCTATTTTACATATAATAAATAGTTTAAATACAGAACTGTAATGCTAAATGTGAAAACTAAAACCTGTGGACCGATGAAATGGAGAAATATATGCAATTGAAGAAAAGCAAGTGGTTACTTAGCATGTTAAATCAGTCTGTAAAAAGCATGTCAGACAGCACCAAGGATAATAAAGGATCCAATAGTTTATTTACCCCATAATACTCTATTTGTTAAATATTTAATGCTACGAAAATAACAAATTTACAGCCTACTTCACAACAGTTTGCATTTTCCAACAGGTTGGTGGACGAAAAAAATGGAAGGATGTTTGAACTAGATGTTCTTCTAAAGAATTCCTCAGCAGAAAAAATAATTTGTTTAATTTGTAAAATTTATTGTACATTTTTAAGTAAATACCTCAAATATTTGAAAATATATAAGATGTGATTATGTATATGAGTGGCCTAATGCCAATACATTCATAAAGATGAAAAAATAATAAAAAAAATGATTCAGAAAAATAACACCATGGGTATATAACAGCTATTAATAATTTGCAACAAACACACAAACTATGGACATTTTTGCTGATTTTCTCAAAAAGAAAGAATAGATTATTCTAATATTAATTAAAATATTATGCAAATAAAAAAGGTGGATACATAGAACTGCAGCAATGCAAAAATAAAAAAATGATCTTTTGGTCTTTATTCCTGTTTTTCCTTCTGTAATATAAAGAATGCTTACAAATACTGATGCATTTTTAAAATAACATAATAATAGAGTAACATTTTTTATTTTGTTTTTCAATAGCTTACACAAATGTATACTTATAAGGAACTTAAAGTAAATTAATAAACCATGCAACAGTATAAAAAGAATGGATCTAAATGATAAACAAAAACAAACAACATGGTAATTCAACATTTTCTATGGCACAGTGGTAGCACTGCTGCCTCACAGTAAGGAGACCAGTGTTTGTGTCCCAGGTTCTTCCTGCATGAAGTTTGCATGATCTTCCTGTGTCTGTGTGGGTTTCCTCTGGGTGCTCTTATGTCCTCCCACTGTCCAAAGACATGCAAGTTAGGTGAATTGGCAACGTTAAATCCGCCCTACTGTGTGTGTTGGTATGTTGGTGTGTGTGAGTGTTTGCCCTACGATGGATTGGCACCCTGTCCAGAATTTGCTCCTGTCTTATTCCCTGTGGTAGCTGGGATAGACTCCACCCCCCCCACCCAAAATGACCCTGGGTCTTGAGTAAACAAGGTATAAAATGAAATGACATATTACATATATAAAACTAAACATTGCAATACTTATTTAGTATCAACATTTATGATGTAATGTTTTTCCAGATCAAATATTCTTTAAGAGAATACAACAGTTTACAGAAGAATAATCTGGAAGTTGTGAGACAGGTATGTAGATTGACAACAAAAGGTCAATTAAGCATAAAAACATATGAGGTCATAGCTGCACAGCATAAAGTAGCAACGTGTTTAAAATGCAAAATTTAGGTACAATTTGATGTGTTTCTGGCACAGCACAAAGCAGGAAATGATTTAGAACAGAATTCACCACACATTATACCATGTTAACAACAAATAAATCCATTGCAGAGCCTCTGTTCATAAGTCATACTTCTCTACTTAATGTGATAGCATGAGCCTTGGCAGTAGCAAGTATGGAAAATAATTTATTGGACATGTAAGATTAAAAAGCAACATTTCCAATGTAAACCATAATTTTCAATGCAGAATAGCAAAATCTTTAAATAATTGTTTATACACTCCAATACAATGCAATGTGGTTTTGTACAGAGCTCTTCACAGTGCAGGCACAGAGCACTGTGACAAATTCTTGGGTAAAATGTATGTATAGATAATTCTAATTATTAAATACATAATTCATACTTATTAAAATACATTTGTTAAGCAGACAGAAAACAAAGTAGAAACTGTTTAACATAAATGGAAACAAACAATATCTGTCCATTAATAAATCCCCTTACATCCGGTGTGCATTATTCAACAGCCACCACTTGGGGTATTTTGGGGATACCCCAAAATAAACCCTTATTACTCAAAAAATAAAGGCAGCACCATCAAATTTTCTATAAATCCTGACCGATAACTTCTCATATGTAATAGAATCTGTGTTTGTGTCAAATTTAAATATTTCTTTACTTAGAAACTGCTGCTAAACTAGGCAAAGAAACAGGCATTCATAGTAACATTTTCAAATTTTTGTTTTATGATACAATATATCACATGTAAAAGTAATGCCAGAGCAGATTTTTCACCTTTGAGGCGTTCCTAGAAATAAAAACTATACCTGTCTGAAGTTTCATATTGATAACACAAAGAAATAAATAGTTACAGCATTTGGCACTATGGGTTCCCTTCCCATATCCAAAACCTCTCCAAACGGGAATCCAGGTTCAGAACAATTTTTTTTGCTCTTAAAATCATGAATCATATAAAAACTCTGATCCCCATCCCATAATAAACCCTTACACCCAAATACCCCTACCCCACCTACACTTTTACATGAAACTATTTATATTGTTTGCTCCTACGCACGTAGTCAGCTGTGTCTCATCATGTCCATATATGGACATCTACGTATAGACATCACAGTCTCTGCCATCCAATGGAATGAAGTTTGTGAGTGTATGACCTATTGAGTCAGAGCTAATGACTCAGAAATGAGAGATGGTACTTACCAAAGGTCACCTCATGACTCCTCTTATTTGGAGAACATGTCATGATTGATACATCTTTTAATAATGTGTTTAGACTTGTTTTGATCAGGGTAATCTACAATAAGTTCTGATGTATCACTTGTAGATATTTGCTGTTGTTTTGTGAAGTAATATATGAGATACATGAAAAATCAGAAGAGCAGTGTAACACTATTTCTGGTTTTCAGCCCATAGCTCGTGTTTGCTCGATCAGTGGAAGAGTTAATTACATTGATTGAAATATATTGTTACATTCTTTTTGATTTATCCATAACACTTGGGTATTCCTTATTCAGAATAATTACTATGATTTTTTTCAAATATTTTTTGTGACACTTATGATTTCATACCAAAATAAAAGTCAACTGTAAATATTGTAACAATTTCATTACCTGGAGTGTGACGTTGACATCTGAGCTATTGTCTAGGTTGGTGTGTGGCATAGTTCACATGTATGATACAGTAAAAGACATTTAAAGATTGCCTGGCCTGGCACTGGGCTGCTCAGGGTGACTTATTTCTTGAACTATGGACAGTTGATAGTGATTAGATAAAATTGTAAGAAAGTCAAACGCACTCACAGTCCTGGAGACCCCAGCCATCTAGTCATGTACCCTCCATCTGGACATTCTGTAGTAGTCCCTGTTGGGCCATCCAATCTAATGAGAGAATCTTTCCATCCATCCATTTTCCCACCCGCTGAATCCAAACACAGGGTCACGGGAGTCTGCTGGAGCCAATCCCAGCCAACACAGGGCGCAAGGCAGGGAACCAATCCCGGGCAGGGTGCCAGCCCACCGCAGAATGAGAGAATCTTTCCAACTGATAATTCAAATGCTCCTTTATGTGAGATGTCTTTTCTATAGACAGATGAACAGCTTGGCAGTAGAGAAGTGGCACCAAGTGCCATATCAAGATACCAAAATTGAAACAGCATTGAGGAGGGCTAGTAATGTTTTAAAATACAGTAATCCCTCCTCCATCGCGGGGGTTGCGTTCCAGACCCCCCCGCGAAAGGTGAAAATCCGCGAAGTAGAAACCATATGTTTATATGGTTATTTTTATATTGTCACGCTTGGGTCACAGATTTGCACAGAAACACAGGAAGTTGTAGAGAGACAGGAACTTTATTCAAACACTGCAAACAAACATTTGTTTCTTTTTCAAAAGTTTAAACTGTGCCCCATGACAAGACAGAGATGACAGTTCCGTCTCACAATTAAAAGAATGCAAACATATCTTCCTCTTCAAAGGAGTGCGCATCAGGAGCAGATAATGTCAGAGAGATAGAGAAAAGCAAACAAATCAATAGGGCTGTTTGGCTTTTAAGTATGCAAAGCACCGCGGCACAAAGCTGTTGAAGGCAGCAGCTCACACCCCCTCCGTCAGGATTAGAGAAAGAGATAAAAACAAACAATCAAAAATCAATACGTGCCCTTCGTGCTTTTAAGTATGCGAAGCACCGTGCAGCATGTTGCTTCACGAAGCAGCTGCACAGAAGGGAGCAAAGTGAAGATAATCTTTCAGCATTTTTAAATGAGCGTCCGTATGTCTAGGTGTGCGAACAGCCCCCCCTGCTCAATCCCCCTACGTCAGGATCAGAGAATGTCAGCGCAAGAGAGAGAGAAAAGTAAGTTGGGTAGCTTTTCAGCCATCTGCCAATAGCATCCATTGTATGAAATCAACTGGGCAAACCAACTGAGGAAGCATGTACCAGAAATTAAAAGACCCATTGTCCGCAGAAATCCACGAACCAGCAAAAAATCCGTGATATATATTTAAATATGCTTACATATAAAATCCGCGATAGAGTGAAGCCGCGAAAGGCGAAGCGCGATATAGCGAGGGATTACTGTATTGCATTACTTATGCTCTGTAAAGTGACTGACAAACAGAGTTGCAGCATGTACATTTAATCAGCAGCTCCAGTCAGGGTATGCTAGATTTAAAGTAGTGAGTCTTCAGCCTTGATGTTTGAGCTGGGACCGGAGGTACATCTCTTGTATTAGTAGGCAGGCAGATCATTCCACAGCTTCGGGGCTCTGTAACTGAAAGCTTGACTTCTACTGTTATTTTATTAATCCTTAGAATCTTAAGTTGTCTGGCATCTTGAGATTTTAATGTTTTCTTTCCTTTGTAAGAAATGATATGTTCAGATAAATAATCAGGGCCATGGCCATTTAAGGCTTTATGTTTAAAGGAGGATTTTAAAATCAGCCCTAAACTTAAAGGTCTTGAGAACTGGAGTTATGTGTTCATAATTTCTGGTTATTTTAATATTTTTTTCAGAAGCATATTGAATTAACTGAAATCTGTGTAAAGAATGATATGATCAGCCAGTGAATTCTCATTGCATTAGTCAATCCTATTAGAAATAAACACATTAATTAATTTCTCAGTATCCTTCATATTTCGATATCATAGTTTTCCAACGTTTTTAAAATGGAAAATGTTTTTTCGATAGTTTGGTAATGTGTGTTTTAAATTACATGCCAGTGTTAAAGATAACAGCCACACTGATTCAGTAAAGGTATTGGTGATTCTAACTTAGTTAAAAAGTGACAGGATATTTTTGCGGTCACCGTCATTCCAATCAATAAATGGCATTTCTATGTCTTCTGTATTTAGAGACATGTAGTTCTTATCCATCCACTCCTTTAACTCACTAACACAATTAAATAAGGAAAGTTCAGAAGAACTTCATTTGGTCCAAAACAAAGGTACAGTATAATTTGGTGTCATCTGCATACAAGTACAAATTAATCTTATGTTTTCTAATGATAGTTCTCAATGGAAGCATGTAAAGTGAAAAGGTTCTAGTACTGAGCCTTGTGGGACACCATATTTAACTTCTGAGTGTAAAGATGAAGTACTGTTAGCATATATTTGTATGTACTAGAATCGATTTGCTGGGGGATATTTTTTGTTGTGTTTAAATTCTGGCCTCATCCTTGTCTGTGGAGTTTCCATATTACTATTTTGTTAGAATAGTATTTTTTCTGGTGGTTGCTCCCAGATTCTAAATATACTGTCCAGATTACTTGACAACTCTAATTTGGATGATGGAAAGGCGAGTGTGTTATGGATATGCTGTGTGATGGACTTACTTATTACTAAAGTTTGCTTTCCTGTAATGGTAAAAAATTGTGTGTCACAAAAATTAAATAATTGTCATTTGTCCTCATATAAGGGAAAGGTGTGGTAGAGATGACTCGTGACAAGACAAAAAAAAAAGTGTGTGCATGTGTGATAGAGTTCCTTTTTCAGTGAAAGTCGTCCTTTACAGAATTGTTCCTGCTTTAACAAACATATATTGTCCAGCCACGTTTCGTCATTTCGATTGCTGTTCAATTTACACACAGAATAAGATCTAAAAATAAAAAATACACAAATGTAGTGTTGTCTAAAAGAGGTACATTACATAGTATGGAATTTTTTGTCTTTTGGCCATGAAATCTTTAAACCAACATCAATGTCTAGCCAATGACTAAATAAGGTTGCCGTATCCTGACTACATGTCCCCTAGTAATCACCACTCACTCACTTGCTCATTCATGAACTGTAAACAAGATGGGCTGGTAAAGTAATGTGCTCACACAAGGAGGATCAGGATGTATAAAGGTAACAACGGGTGTAATGAATGCTGTCCTTCACCTATTTCTTTTATCTATGTTACACCATTCCACTGCCTGACAGTGAAGGAATGCGAAAAAAGGGATGAAGCTCCTAAAAGTCTATCACCATTCACAATAATGCAGATTATAACCAAAAAACACAATATGTTACCAGTAAATAAAAAGATTTACATTTATATAGTGCTTGTCAAGTCATGGGCCATATATATATATATATATATATATATATATATGTATATATATATATATATATATATATATATATATATATATATATAGTAGATAGATAGATAGATAGATACTTTATTAATCCCAAGGGGAAATTCACATACTCCAGCAGCAGCATATTGATAAAAAACAATATTTAATTAAAGAGTGATAAAAATGCAGGTATAACAGACAGTAACTTTGTATAATGTTAACATTTACCCAAACCCCCCCCCCCCCCCCCCCCCGGTAGTCATTGCCACAAATAATAACTAGGCACCCATACATCCAGCACTAAAAAAGAGCAGTGCCAATGGAAAAATAGAAAACAAAATGGTGCTATGATGATGTTCTGAGGTTTTTAAGAAATTACCTAAATGAAAAATACATCTAAGGCAATTAAATCATCAATCGGTCTTGAGCAAGTATTTATTGTTTGACACACACAGACACAGACATGCAGTTATCAAGGTGTGTTTGTTCTCCTGACATTAGGCAAGTCATTTTTATATCCTGACATATACTGTACATCATCAAACATCCCTTATGATTTGCTGTTACTTGGAAAGAACAAATAATGTAAAGAAAACAAGTGGTCAAGCTATTAATAAACAGTAAATATAACGAGTGAAGGTTCCTAAATAGATAGCAGAGAAAAATCATCCACAGTACTCAAGATTCAAGATTCTTAACCCCCAGAATTCCCCCAAACCCTATTAAAATGAAAATAAATTAAATACTGTTTAGTCTGGAGGTAAGGTGCAGTGGAAGTGCATTAATCATGGCTAATTCATTGTTTGATTTAAATTGTAGGCCAACTGAATAATATGTTTTTTTTTGTATCCATGCTCAGAGTATGGATAAAGAAGTAAGCTACAGCAGTGTGTAACACTTAACAAGATTTCCATTTGTTGTGTTGCCTTTTGAACAGAGGAGTATATTAGTCATCTAGCCTGCTTGATTAATGCTGACCTATACTGTTTTACTAAAACGGCTATTAAACAGCAGTTAATTTGAAATGAACACACACAGGTGTGCCTGTGATTAATTTGTTACACTTCAACAGCAAAATAAAAAAGTTGTGCACCTGTATTGTACGTTCAGAATTAATCCTGCTTTTAGAAATCATTCAGCAAAAAGACTGCTTTGCAAAAACAATGAAACACTTACTTGGTGTAATATTATTGTAGGAAACAATAACTAGAAACCATCTACCGAAAATGTTCACAAAGAAAGCAGATGGAAAGAACATTGGATCATCATTTGAATAATTTCAACCCTCTTGATTATTCAGAAATAGCAGATGTTTTACCACTTTTACAGAACGTGTTACTGTATTTGATTATCTTTAATATTGTCAGATGGATAGACGTGGGATGTACAGTATATACAACATTGTTCCTTTTTAATATGCATTACTTGTAACCTTGTTTTGAATTCAAAAACAATAATAACAATTATTGTGCCGTTGAAATCATAATAGAGCAAGTTTTCTAAATGAAATCAAATTATTTCCAGAAATTAGAATTAAGCCACTGACCAAAAAACAGGGAAAAGGTATGTAATGTATCATATCATGTTTGATTTGAATTTTAACATTTAGTAGGAGCAACCCCACTCTGTAGCATAATTAATTATGGTGTGAAAGAACAATAACAAAGTAAAAACATTTGCTTAAAGATAATTAATCCAAACCTGAAGTGCAGGGGAGGATGGGGCATCCTGAGGGCAATAGGCACTAGAGGCAAGGACACCAACAAGAAGGCTGGCACAAATGAGAGCCTAGACCATTCCTGGGCATAGGCTGCTGAGGCAAGGGCCTAGGGTGCCCTGTAGTGGCATTACTGCAGCCCTCTGTAGAGAGTCCTATCTTTATTTTGTTTAGAAACATTTTTCTGGACTGGAGGACAAAGAAATGTATATGTTGTGCACCTCAGCAGCACCTGCACTGTTTGCAGTGTGCCAGGCATCTTGTGTGACGTGTGGCATCCCCACTACCTGTGCGCCACACTCCTGACAGTGAGGCAGAACTGCTTCAACTTCAGCAGTTAGCTGCCGCCAGGATCGGGGAGTCGGGACTCACCCCCTGGTCATCCTCTGTGATGCACTGCCTGCCACACACACACACACACAGCTGAGTCCCAGTCTCCTCTGCCTCCTGTTCAAGCATGGTGGCACAGGGTGAGTGGCGGCTGACTCGGGTGCAGCCCAGACTCTAGTGAGTGACTGAGTCCAGGTAGCTTCCTTCTGTCGTTGCCGCTTCCCACTTGCCTTGTTCCTTGGGTCGGGTGGAACTTATGTGAGAGAATGAGCCTGAGGAATCGTCTACTGCCATAACTGTAGCTTCTGCAAAAAGAAGTTTCTCAAAACTGAAGCAAATAAAAAATTACTTGAGGTCTACAATATCACAAGACTGTCTCAATAGCCTCGCAATGATGAGCATTAACAGAGACGTGTCTTGGAATATGTCATATGATTAACATATAAATGATTTTGCTTCAAGAAAGTGAAGGTGTATCCGATTTTAAAAAGACTTTTACTTGCAAGTGATGTGTTTCTAATATTATTTATTTGTTGTACAAGGTGTGATCAAAAATACGGTGAATGTTTTAAAAAAGACACGTTTCTTACAGTAAAAAATTTACAACTACGACTCAACCTCAAAATGCTCTCCTCCACTTCAAATGCACTTATCCCAATGCTCCTGCCACTTTGCGATGCAGTTCTGGAAGTTTTCTTTCGAGAGTGTCTGTAGTTGGGCTGTCGTGGCTGCCTGGATGTCCTCAATGGATTGAAATCATTTGCCTTTCATGGTCATTTCATGTAGCTTTTATATAGTTACATGACTCAACTTTTGTACTCAATTAGAAGATAACAGGGATATGCTAAACAATTTGCAGAATCATTTAGAAGGATGTTCTCATTTTAAAATGTTATTTAAAGAATACTATTTAAAAAAAGGTAAATAAACCTGCATTGATGAATTATTTTTGAGTACTTTACACCTTACCTGGCACCATGAATCAAGTGACTAAGTTAAATGGCCATTCATACTTTCAAAAATAATATCACATCACCACCTGTTATAAGGCCTTTATTTCTCTGCTTTACTAAAGCTTACACTAAACATTTACACTAGCATTGATATACCTTAGGAATGAGAATTATTTTTTACTGACAATATAGTTGCTTTCCACTTTACTATTCTTGAATGGAAAAAAAAATGTTTTATTCTTTGGATAACCCTGCTGTCATTATGGTAACAAACATCCTCTTAGGTCCCAGTATGGTACGGACATACTTATTTGGATCCTCAGATCATAAAAACCCCTGCATTTCACAATACTGTGAGTGTTGTTGGTGAAGATGCCGGACAGTTATTCAGTGAAGACAGTTGTGCTGAAGTGATTTTGTTTGAATGGTGGCTACTAACTATAGATATAGAAGAGGTGCAGTGAGTAATGTAATGCTAATTTAGCTAACTTGCTAGTCAGTTAGTGTAACTGGTACGCTAAGTTTAGCTACATTACATAACAAACAGAATGCAGCATGTAACATAACTTATCTAACCTATCTTACATAAATATTTAAGCTTATATTCATTCTCTTTTTCACACATAAAATAATTATGCCTTTGGCAATTCATTTGTGAATGGGTGACTACTTGAACAGGGAACATAAATATGTGTATATTAAAGTATGATTATATATAAATACTAGCAAAATACCCACGCTTCGCAGCGGAGAAGTAGTGTGTTAAAGAGGTTATGAAAAAGTAAAGGAAACATTTTAAAAATAACGTAACGTGATTGTCAATGTAATTGTGTTGTCATTGTTATGAGTGTTGCTGTCATATATATATATATATACATACATATACACATATATTATATATATATATGTATATATATATATATATAT